>NC_143584.1:32420339-32597892 GCF_048544385.1 Mastigoproctus giganteus | reverse complement strand
CTTCGATATTAAAATATTTTGTATTACATTTCTTTTAAATGAATGAACAAAATTAATGTGCTTTTACGAGTACTTAATAAATTACTCGATAAACATTTAATACCAAGCTTAAATATTACATTATAAACGTTATATCACAAAGCAGCTATCAGTTATTCTTAAAAGCGCCAATCCTGACAACATTTTATGGGTAAAAGATATCCCCTGTACTGGTGGTACCTTATAAACAAAGCCAATCTGAATTGTCAATAACAGTCCTATAATTTCCCCTACACCTGCTGGCAGATTTCCATCTACCAATAGAAATTCCTGCTAAAATACCGTAATTTCTTGTTAGCAATGCAATCTTGTGACATCATATTTGCGTCACCAAATATTACATATTACGTATTTAATACAAGTTTGCGACCTTGTTTCCAGCAGTTTATAGTGAAATGATTATATGAGGATGGATCCCATGAAACCCTTAACTATTATTATTACGATATGAAATTAACTTATTAAAATATAATTTCTTTAAATTTTTACTTCACAAATAAAAGACGTATCATTCCTCAATTTATGCTTTAGCAAAAGCCAGCTTACCTTCTTTCAGCCCAACTAAATGTCATGTCCAACTAAATCACGGCACATCTTCAACCACTGATCTGGAGAAGCCGCAGGCTCCTTTTGTATTCACAAGAAATAACCAGAGGTAATGCAGTCACGTGCTGAAAAGGAAATGACGTCCATTGACCATACAGTGAATCTTAGCTTCGTGTTTTATTTGTTTGACATTGACAAGTTCATACGCAGTTAAGCATGATGGTGTTTATATTAACAGGGAAGTAGAAACATGAGAAATAAGAGACGAAGCCTGAATTCGGCGAAGTAATCGATCGAGAGTTTCTAAGAAGTTCCTCGTCCAATTGAAATATGAGTAAGCAAAACGAGAGACTGCTAACAGACATTCGTAAACTCAGCCACAGATGTCAAAATGTCAGGCGATTAACGTGGAGAAGGTGAACATTTGCGCAAAATAAAATATAGTAGATGCTCTCTTTAGATATTTTTGTTAGAAGATGGTCAAAGTTGAATATCTAGATCGAATTCGTTTGTTGCTCAAGCACCCTGTCAATATAAAAACTAAAATTAACTAGCACAAAAACTGGTAATTTCATGGAAATAATCTTCTAGTATATATAATTCTTTAAAGCCGTGTCTCTCTGACGTTCCCATCATGCATTTTATTATTATTATTATTTAATAATCTCTTAAATCGGACATTATTATTATCATAAATGAAAATATCGTACTTGTTTTCTTTAAAGAGAAAAACTATTAGCCTATAGCGAATAGCCGTACTTCCTGCCTATTTGCCTGAGGCGTATTAACAGAAGAAACACAGCCCACAAGAAGGAAAGGAATGTAATTTGGATTAATGAGGAAACTACTAGTACCACTGACATCACAATGCAATGTATATCAATTCTGATTACGAAACGGGTTCTGATGCAACTGTATGGAAGCAAGTTTCGTTGCTAACTAGAGTCAGAAATCAAATAAGAGATGTTAGCAGTAATATGGGTAGATATAACTGACATGCATGAAAGAAAATGAATCAGAATAAATTCTTGGCGTCTACGCAAGCATCCAATATTGACCATACTCCATTCATTGAAAATTACTGTGGCACCGTCCCTTGCGGCTAACACAGTCCGTAGACTATGTCGTTGGAACTAATGACATTAAGAGTAAGAGATCTGCAGATTTATTCAACAAGTACAGGTCAATGTCGAAAAAAAGTCGCGACATAGGGTTCAATGTGAAAATGTCTGCAGTTCTGCCCAGACACGATAGGAGGGAGTATATGATGAGAGCCTTGTCAATCAATTCGGCCCTGGTGAGATTTTGCAAGGCTCAAGGGATAGAACTTTTCCCAGCCTGGTCTGTGCTTGTTGAAAGGACAGACTGATTCTACAGGGATGGGATACGCTTAAACAGAAATGGTGGAAGAATATTTGCTGCTGCTATCGAGGTAGTGTTAGGTGGGTCGGAAAACTGCGAGCGTGGGGGATACACAGACTTAAAGGTTAACAGTCGCCGCAGGAAGATGCAAAAGTGATTCTTGCACAGCTTCTATTATAATGAGTAGCAGCCTGGAAAGCAAGGCAATGGAGATTTCCAGGATGTTGGGAGTCATAGGGGAACACGTAAATACATGGGCTGTGTTAGGGTAACCAAGAGTAAGAACAAGTGCATGTATACTTGCATGTACACTATTGCTAGGAGTATAGTTAATAAATTTGATGAGCTTGAAGTGCTAGTCAAGACATCAAAGGCAGATATTGTTGGGATATCAGAGACGTGGTGTCACTCAGATATAAGCAGTACAGAATTGGAATTTGAGGAGTACAATGTGTACAGAAAGGATAGACAGGACAGGAAGGGATTATGCTGTTAGTTAAGAAACACGTAAAATCTAAGGAAGTGCTTACAATTGATGTGATGCCTCTGTAGCCAGGTGGGCAGGAGCGGCAGCGCGTAGCACACGCTTCATGATTATACCGGGGTTCGAGCCCGTGACCACCATATACGGAGGATGCGGAAAGGTCAGGGAATGACCACCACATATCCCGGAGCAATATGGCTTTAGTTGCTAATGCTCCTAAAAACCAAATAATAACAAGAACAATAACCAATTGATGTTGGTGGACAATGCAATATTGAGTCTGTTTGGTATGACAGGGAAAGGAAAAGTGAGAGTAGGCGTGTGTAATGAATCTGATGAGTATAATGAGCAGTTGTGCAGAGAAATAGAGTGGGCCAGTAAATCAGAATGTCTTATAATAGAGGATTGATTTTAACTTTCCAGATACTGACGAACTTGTTGGTTGGTCAACTCGCACACTAGCAAGACTTTTGTGGATTTATTGGATGACTGTTTTCTACACCAGCATGTTCCAGAGGCAACCAGAGGGAACAATACTCCTGATTTGATTATCAGCAGTGATTATCCATGTCTTAAGAATTTGCAGATAAAGGAACTACTGAGTGAACAGTGATCACAACGTACTGATGTGGGAATTATTAAAGCTACGTCAAGGCTAAAGGGAAGGGCTTTTGATTTCGTAAAAGCGACTACAGGGGTCTCAGACAGTATTTAAATTCTGTACAGTGGGACCAACTGATGATGTTACCAACGATGAATTCTAAATGTGAAGCCTTCAGGGATTAATCTTGGAGGCTACTAGGCTTTTCATTCCAACTAAGAATACTGTCCAAGGTTCGTGGCAGACAAGAAAAATGTATTGGATGCATATAAATTATCAGGTGACACAGAAGTCTATTTTAGATATAAGCTTCTCTGTAACCAAGTCACAAAGGAGGCTAGGCAGATTACGAGAATTCTTTGACAAAGGATGCAAAGAAAAACAGCAACGAGTTCTTTACTTATGAAAACTCTAGAAGGAAAGGGATTAATTAGATTGGACCACTTAACATAGATGGGTTGACTATTGATGATCATGCTCAGGTAGCTAACAAACTAAATGAGTATTTTGCATCTATATTCACTCATGAGGAGTTATTCAGTGACGGAAATTAAACTCTTTCAGTGAGCTAGATGATTTTGTAATGCCTCAGAGCAAAGTGGAGCAGAAATTGTTGAAGATAAACATAAGAAAGGCATCTGGGATGGATGAGATCTATCCAGTTATATTAAAGGGGCAGCAAAGGAAGTAAGCAAACTATTAGCCGTAATTATGAGAGCTTACTTGGACTCAGAGGTGTGCAAATGTATTACCAAATTAACAAAGGGGGGTTCAAAAGGTGACCCAAGAAACTATAGACCTATTAGTTTAAGTTGTGTTCCAGGGAAAATAATGGTCACTGGCTAAAGCAGCATTGCAGGATCATCTAGATATGACTGCAGTAATAGTTAAGACACAGCACGGGTTTGTTAAAGGGAGGTCTTGTCTGACCAATTTGATTGGATACTATGATGTGGTCACAAAGGACCAAGTATATGATGTCAAAATTATTTTTAATTGAATATCAAAAATAATTTTGATATCGTATACTTGGATTTCAGGAGAGCTTTTAATACTGTTGCACATGGAAGACTGCCGTATAAATTGGAGAGGTATGGCATTAAGGGTAAGTTGCTATAATGGATAAAGGGATGGCTGAGGGGGAGACGACAAAGAGTGGTAATCAATGGACACTGCCCTTCGTGGAGTTAGTATTAGTATTAGTAACGGCCGTATGGTGCAAGAAAGCCTATGGCTTATGCTGCACCAGCAAAAAAAAAAAAAAAAAAAAAAAAAATTCCGAACAAAACAATGATAAAAACAAAAAATAAATAAATAACTAAATAATAATAATTAATAAATAAAAAATAATAATAATAAAATAAAAAATAAATAAAAAAATAATAATAAAATAAAAAATAAATAAAAAGGAAATGAATCCTATCATCCTATGCGCTTCCCTACCCGAAAGTACTATCCAGATGACCTTTGAATTTCCCCAAACTGTCGGCCTCTACCACCCATGAAGGCAACTTATTCCAATAATTTATAACTCGCTGGCTAAAATAAAACTTCCTGCAGTCCAATCTACACATTTCCCCCCGTAACTTGAATTTATGTCCCCTAGTTCTAGCATCATTTATAATCTTGAAAATTTCGTCCTCATTAATTTTACTGATGCCTCTCAGAGCCTTAAACACCTCAATCAAATCTCCTCTAAGGTGTCTAGTTTCCAAACTCTGCAACCCACATATTCGAAGTCTTTCTTCATAAGGACGCCCTTTTGCCGATCTCACCAGGCGAGTTACCCTTCGTTGCACCCTTTCAAGAAGCTCGATGTCTTTCTTTAGGTGCGGTCTCCATACTTGAACACAGTATTCCAAGTGTGGTCTAACATAAGCCTTATATAATGGGATTATCACGTTCCTATCTCTACTTGCAAAAGTTCGATAGATCATCGATAGGACACCATGGGCCTTCCTTGCAACCTGTTTACAATGCTCAGAGAATTTCATGTCTGACCGTATCGTAACACCCAAGTCCCTTTCCTCCAGTACTGGGTTTAGTTGAACTCCACCAAGTGAATACGTTATTTTGGGATTACTGTTTCCCAGGTGTAATACCTTACACTTTGTTGGATTAAAGCACAGCTGCCATTTTTCTGACCATTCCTGAAGTCTATCTAGGTCTCTCTGAAGAAGCTCAGCTTGACAGTGATCATTAACTACTCTACCAATTTTAACGTCATCTGCAAATTTAGACATCACGCCCTCTATCCCTTCATCAATGTCGTTTATGAAAATTAAAAACAACAGTGGCCCTAATACTGATCCTTGGGGAACCCCACTTCTTACATCAACCCAATCTGAGGAATAGCCATTTATCACAACCCTCTGCCTCCTGCCCTGAAGCCATCCTTCTATCCATCTAAGGATTTTCCCAGTGATTCCAACCTGTTCCAGCTTATAAAGCAACCGCTCATGTGGGACTGAGTCAAAAGCTTTGCTGAAATCTAAATAAACAATGTCGAAATTATTCCCTAAATCCAGCTCGAGAGTGACCCTTTCGAAATAGCGAACCAGATATGTTAAACATGATTTTCCCTTTACAAAACCATGCTGAGTATCCTTGAGAATTTCAAGTCGATCCAAATGATCCTGAATTCCACCCTTGATCATTGCCTCCATGATTTTCCCTACTACTGAAGTCAGACTGACAGGTCGATAATTTCCCACTTCACTCTTAGAGCCACCCTTATGTATGGGAGATACATTGGAAAAGTGCCAGTCCAAGGGAATCTCCCCAGAGTCTAGTGATGCTCGCATAATTAGCCTCAATGGTTCAATGCACTCGCTTGCCGCCTCTCTTAAGATTATAGGGTATATTCCATCAACTCCAGGAGCCTTACTGGTCTGTAGGCTCGAAAGTTTTTTCATTAAATAATCTTGCGAAATTTCAATATCATTAATTACATATTTTTTAACTTCGCTCCCACAATTTTCCATTGCCACAAAAGGCTTTTCATTTGTAAATATCGATGCAAAATAACTGTTGAGTTCATCTGCAACGGCAGCTGGTGTATTTATTACTATCCCCTTTCCCTTACGTAAAGGTCCGATCTGGTTTGTCCTGCTCTTCTTGACATTTATATATGTGAAGAATTCTTTATCCCCCCCTCTTTGCTCTGTTTGCTAGTGATTTCTCATAAACTGCCTTTGCCTGTCGAACCTTTTCTGTGGCTCTATTACACATCACCTTGTAGCTGTTATAGGCTTCAGTACTTTTTATTGCTCTGTAACTTTTCCATGCCACCTTTTTCTGCTCAAGTAATGTGGCAACTTCACTATTCATCCAACTTGGAACCCTTCTCGTGGAGTATTTTTTTAATGGTATATACGCATTCAAGGCATCTGTGATTAATGTTTTAAAAGCGTACCACAGTTCAATTGTATTCATTCTCTGCGCGATATCTACCCAGTTAATAGAGGCCATGTAGTACCTTAAGGCATCGTAATTTCCTTTTCTGAAATTAAAACCCATTCCTTTGCCTTTTACTTCTGCTACCTCTCTCGTCATCATCCACCGTACAACTCCGTGATCACTTCCTGCTACTGGTTCGTCTACTGTCAGCCCTGTTATGTCCTCTGATTCATGTGTGATGATGAGGTCTAGGATATTCTTTTCTCTAGTACTTTCCCTGACATGTTGATACAAATAACAGTCATCTAGTTGATTTAAAAATTTTGTTCCCCATGTCGAGTTTCCTTCCCATTTACTCCAATCAATTAGAGGCAAATTGAAATCACCCATAATAAGGCATTGACGCTTACTTGCCCATTCCATTTGCATGTAGAGGCTTTTGTCATAATCTTCACAATCACCTGGTCTGTAGATTACTCCTACTCGCATTGTACCTTTGTTTCCAACTATCTCACACCATACAGACTCTATACTAGCATGTGAAATGTCTGAATCCGGGAAAGCTATCGTCGCACTCAGGCTGCTTCGGATAAGAAGCATTACCCCACCACCCCTTCTATCTACTCTGTCCTTCCTAAATACATTATACAAGCCGTACTGAAACTCATCATCCCCAATTTCCGGGTGGCACCACGTCTCTGTAAGCCCTATTATGTCCGCGTTACTTGTTTTAACCAGCAGTTTGAATTCGCTCATTTTATTGACGACACTTGTAACGTTACTGTATAAACAATTAAGATTTACTGATCTTGTATATTTAACAACCCTAACACAGCCCTTGAAGTTTTTTAGGCTCTCTTCCCTGATATTAGCTACCTGCTCACGTGAAACGTCTTTGCCCCCAGAACATCTAGATAATACGTCCAGTTGGGGTAACAGATAAGAACTCTTAAGGTATGTGCAAGAGTTACATTGACCAATATTATCAGATAAACGCGTGTCAGTATTACCCACATCCCCCCTAACTAGCAGTTTCCCTGAGCCTTTAAGGTATCCTCAATAATACTGGCAAAAACCTTTGCACCACCTTTGTTTAAGTGTATCCCGTCTCTACAAAACAAATTCCTTCTACCTACAAGTGTGGGCCATGCTGATAGAAATTTACCCCCTAAAGCCTTGCAGATTCCTTCAAGTCTTGAGTTAATCCACAAGGCTCTTAACATATAATCCCTCCTATCGTGTCTGGGCAGAATTGCAGACACATAGACATTATGGCCTAGCTCGCGACATTTCCTCAGCATGGTCCTATATTTTTCCAACAAATCGTAATCGTCAGATCGTGTACGTTTAATATCATTTGTCCCCACATGAATAATAATATTTTCTTTACCCCCTTTAAAATCTGACAGTCTGTTGGTGACATCATCAATAGTTGCTCCCGGCAGACATACCCTGGTTCTGCTCCAGGGTATGTCTTTATTCCAAATAAAGACATACCATTTTTTGTAATAAAGGCATCTTTATTACAAAAAATATTCCCCGTTTCCCTGACAATGGAGTCTCCTAATAAAACAATGTCCTCCTAGGAGTTCCCTAGGGTTCGGTGCTGGGCCCATTTATTTTTTTTGTGTATTCATCAATGATATTGATGAATACACAAAAGAACAATGATAAGTTGGGTAAATGGGCTGAGAAGCGGCAACTCTAGTTTAACATTGACAAATGTAAAGTACTGCATATGGGTAATAGTAATCCAAGAGAAACATACCGACTGTGTGATACTACACTCAGGGAAGTGGAAAGTGAAAAAGACCTGAGGGTAATTGGGCAGTCAAATATAAAGTTTGCTGAGCAGTGCAGACCGGCTGCCAGGTCATGTCTTGGGGTCTTGTCAATGATATATAGGAATTTTTCAAGCAGGGACAGGGAGGTGATTATCCCGTTGTACAAGGCAATGGTCAGGCTACACCTAAAGTGTTGCACATGTCTGGAAGCCTCATTTTAGGAAGGATGTAGAGTTGCTAGAACGAGTACAAAGAGGGACAACAAGATTGGTGAGGGGAACAAAGGGGTGTACCAAAAAAAGCTTAAGTTCTGCAAATTTCAGCGCCTGGAGAGTAGGCACCTGCGAGGTGATCCGATTGTGGTGTATAAGGCCTTGAATGGCTTGAGTAAGCTGAATGCTGATGGAATTCTTCTTGCTCTGATTAAGAACCTGAGGGGGCATAGTTGAGGAAAGACAGTTGTAGAATTGATGTGCGGAAATTTGCCTTTAGCCAGCGGTTGGTCGATTGGTGGAATAGACGTCCATCTTTTGTTGTGGAGGTTGATAGCTTAAATAAATTTAAGGCTGAGCTGGACAGGCATTTGGAAAGAATGGAGGGGTAAAATTGGAGGGTTTTTTTTTTATTTATTTCTTTTATTTTATTTTTGGCTGATAAGCATGCTTTCTTGCATCGTAGGTTTATACTAATGCTAAATAGCCGGTAGCGCAATAGGCAGCGCTTCCGTCTCATAATCTGAAGGTCGTGAGTTCTATCATCACCCGGCCCAGAAATGACCTCCAAGAAGTGGTAAACAACAAAAAAGAAAAGCGCGTGTGTACCCTGTGTACGCACAAAAGATGTGTTTTTGTGAAAACCAGAACCGTTTTAAAATCGGATTGAAGTTACAACTATGTAACGTTTTGTGTTCAGGTGAGTCACTACTTACTCTACCCAATCAACGTTATCATCATTTACGAAGTGACGTAATTTGCGTCATTTCCATTTCACATTTTTGCCAACGGGCCGAACACTGACTGTGAATGTCAATTTGGAGTCTATATCAGTCGTTGGGAACCTTACAAATACTACAACGACACCTTTACAGCTGAATGTCCTGAAGTCTTACGGATCTACAGCCCACAAGTTTTAGCATTAATAATGGCCACATGGTGCAAGAAAGCCTATGGCTTATGCTGCACCAGCCACAGAGAAAAAAAAAACGAATAAAACAATGATAAAAAATAAAAATAAATAAATAATAATAATTAATAAAAGAAAAGGAAATTAAACCTATCATCCTCTGCGCTTCCCTCACCCGAAGGTACTATCCAGATGACCTTTGAATTTCTCCAAATTGTCAGCCTCTACCACCCATTTAGGCAACTTATTCCAGTAATTTATAACTCGCTGGCTAAAATAAAAACTTCCTGCAGTCCCGTCTAAACATTTTACCCCGTAACTTGAATTTATGTCCCCTAGTTCTAGCATCATTAATAATCTTGAAAATTTCGCCCTCATTCATTTTACTGATGCCTCTCAGAGCCATAAACACCTCAATCAAATCTCCTCTAAGGTGTCTAGTTTCCAAACTCTGCAACCCGCATAATCGAAGTCTTTCTTCATAAGGACGCCTTCTTGCCGATCTCACCAGACGAGTTACCCGTCTTTGCACCCTTTCAAGAAGCTCGATGTCTTTCTTTAGGTGCGGTCTCCATACTTGAACACAGTATTCCAAGTGTGGTCTAACAAAAGCCTTATATAATGGGATTATCACGTCCCTATCTTTACTTGCAAAAGTTCAATAGATCATCGATAGGACACCATGGGCCTTCCTTGCAACCTGTTTACAATGCTCAGAGAATTTCATGTCTGACCGTATCGTAACACCCAAGTCTCTTTCCTCCAGTACTGGGTTTAGTTGAACTCCACCAAGTGAATAAGTTATTTTGGGATTACTGTTTCCCAGGTGTAATACCTTACACTTTGTTGGATGAAAACATAGCTGCCATTTTTCTGACCATTCCTGAAGTCTATCTAGGTCTCTCAGAAGAAGCACAGCTTGACGGTGATCGTTAACTACTCTACCAATTTTAACATCTGCAAATTTAGACATCACGCCCTCTATCTCTTCATCGATGTCGTTTATGAAAATTAAAAACAACAGTGGTCCTAATACTGATCCTTGGGGAACCCCACTTCTTACATCAACCCAATCTGAGGAATAGCCATTTATCCCAACCCTCTGCCTCCTGCCCTGAAGCTGTCCTGCTATCCATCTAAGGATTTTCCGAGTGATTCCAACATGTTCCAGCTTATAAAGCAACTGCTTATGTGGGACTGAGTCAAAAGCTTTGCTGAAATATAAATAAGCAATGTCGAAATTATTTCCTAAGTCCAGCTCGTGAGTTACCCTTTCGAAATAGCGAACCAGATTTGTTAAACATGATTTTCCCTTTACAAAACCATGCTGAGTATCCTTGAGTATTTCAATTCGATCCAAATGATCCTGAATTCCACCCTTGATCATTGCCTCCATGATTTTCCCTACCACTGAAGTCAGACTGACAGGTCGATAATTTCCCACTTCACTCTTAGAGCCACCCTTATGTATGGGAGATACATTTGCACTTTTCCAATCCAAGGGAATCTCTCCAGAGTCTAGTGATGCTCGCATAATTAGCCTCAATGGTTCAATGCACTCGCTTGCCGCCTCCCTTAAGATTATAGTGTATATTCCATGAACTCCAGGAGCCTTACTGGCCTGTAGGCCCGAAAGTTTTTTAATTAAATAATCTTGCGAAATTTCAATATCATTAATTACATATTTTTCAACTTGGCTCCTACAATTTCACATTGCCACAAAAGGTTTTTCATTTGTAAATATCGATGCAAAACACCTGTTCAGTTCATCTGCAATGACAGCTGGTGTATTTAATACTATCCCCTTTCCCTTACGTAAAGGTGCGATCTGGTTTGTCCTGTTCTTCTTGGCCACACATATCCACATATATGTGGATACGGAATTCTTCACATATATGTGAGAATTCCTTATCTCCCCACCACTTTGCTCTGTTTGCTAGTGATTTCTCATAAACTGCCTTTGCCTGTCGAACCTTTTCTGTGGCTCTGTTACAGATCACCTTGTAGCTGTTATAGGCTTTAGTACTTTTTATTGCTCTGTAACCTTTCTATGCCACCTTTTTCTGCTCAAGTAATGTAGCAACTTCACTATTCATCCAACTTGGAACCCTCCTCGTGGAGTATTTTTTTAATGGTATATACACATTCAAGGCATCTGTGATTAATGTTTTAAAAGCGTACCACAGTTCAATTGTATTCATTCTCTGCGCGATATCTACCCAGTTTATAGAGGCCATGTAGTACCTTAAGGCATCGCAATTTCCTTTTCTGAAATTAAAACCCATTCCTTTGCCTTTTACTTCTGCTACCTCTCTCGTCATCATCCACCGTAGAACTCCGTGATCACTTCCTGCTACTGGTTCCTCTACTGTCAGCCCTGTTATGTCATCTGATTCATGTGTGATGATGAGGTCTAGGATATTATTTTCTCTAGTACTTTCCCTGACATGTTGATACAAATAACAGTCATCTAGTTGATTTAAAAATTGTTCCTCATGTCGAGTTTCCTTCCCATTTCCTCCAATCAATTAGAGGCAAATTGAAATCACCCATAACAAGGCATTGACGCTTACTTGCCCATTCCAGTGCGTCGTCTGTTAGCCGAGTGGTCAGGAGCGGGAGTGCAGTAGCACGCGCTCTTTGAGTAGACCGGGGGTTCAAGACCCTGACTGCTGAATACGGTCGATCTGCCAACCCGCACTGGACCAGCGTGGCAGATTATGGTCCATTTCTCTCAGCATGAATTGTTGAGGAGGCTTCCATCCTGCAGTGGGTTGATAATGGCTGCACTTTACCTTTTTTGCCCATTCCATGCAAATGTGCATGTAGAGGTTTTCGTCATAATCTTCACAATCACCTGGTCTGTAGATTACTCCTACTCGCATTATACCTTTGTTTCCAACTATCTCACATCATACAGATTCTATACTAGCATGAGAAACGTCTGAATTCCGGAAAGCTATCGTCGCATTACCCCACCACCCCTCCTATCTACCCTATCCTTCCTAAATACATTATACAAGCCGTACTGAAACTTATCATCCACAATTTTCGGGTGCCTCCACGTCTCTGTAAGCCCTATTATGTCCGCGTTACTTGTTTTAACCAGCAGTTCGAATTCGCTCATTTTATTGACAACACTTCTAGCATTACTATATAAACAATTAAGACTTACTGTTCTTGTATATTTAACAACCCTTGAAATTTTTTAGGCTCTCTTCCCTGGCATTACCTACCCGCTGACTTGAAACGTTTCTGCCCCCAGAACATCTAGATAATGTCCAGTTGGGGTAACAGATAGGAACTCTTGAGGTATGTGCAAGAGTTACTTTGACCAGTATTATCAGATAAACGCGAGTCAGTATTACCCATAACCCCCCCCCTAACTAGCAGTATCCCTGAACTTTTAAGATATCCTCATTAATACTGGCAAAAACGTTTGCACCACCTTTGTTTAAGTGTATCCCGTCTCTACAAAACAAATTCCTTCTCCCTACAAGAGTGGGCCATGCTGATAGAATTTTCCCCCCTAAAGCTTTGCAGAGTTCTACAAGTCTTGAGTTAATCCACAAGGCTTTTAACATATAATCCCTCCTATCGTGTCTGGGCAAATTGCAGACACAGACATTGTGGCATAGCTCGCGGCATTTCCTCAGCATGGTCCTGTATTTTTCCAACAAATCGTCAGATCGTGTACGTTTAATGTCATTTGTCCCCATGTGAATAATAATATTCTCTTTACCCCCCCTTAAAATCTGACAATCTGTTCTTGACATCATTAATAGCTGCTCCCGGCAGACATACCCTGGTTCTACTGCACCTATCCTTATTATAAAAAATATTCCCCGTTTCCCTGACAATGGAGTCTCCTAATAAAACAATGTAATTTTTAACCAGAGTAGTTTTTGCACTTGGTTTTTCTGCTTTGAGGCTCGAATCGGGTGTGCATCACTTGGTAGATTGCTGAGGTCTTGAGTCCCTGACAAACTCCCAGATGCATTATTCTCGAGGGCATTTTGATAATGAGAATAAATGTACAGCGTCTGCTGGCATTTGAAAAGCCCTGTAGGGGTTTTATTGCGTCAAAATTTTAATCCTATAAATAAACATGCATGTATTCATTACACAGAAATCCCCTCCCCTCAGCTGTGATATCTCATACGGCTGGTATTATGCATTCATTTTCTTATACAATTTGGCAATCTGTTAGTTATAACTTACAGATTCTCCCTTTATAAGTAAACATTCATCTTTGTTAGTGGGGAACCGGTGCAAAAGGTGACCTCTCATACTGATCTTGGCCTCACCTGGGATGTTGGTCTCACTTTTCAGCCTCACTTTGCCAGGATGAGGCAGAAGACGTACGCTGCTCTTTGGGCAGTGCGTCAAGAACTCGTTGGTGTGCATCAGCCAGCGCTGCTTGTTCGGCACATCCTGAGGTGTATTTCGCCGATTCCTCTCTTTGCTTCAGAAATTTGGTCATCTGCCCCTGCCTCATACCTTCAAAAGTATCTCAGTTTAGAGTACTGGTTGCTTAGATGGATGAACAGGGTGGTAGGCCACCCCCTAACTATCTCCAGATCTATCCTACAAGCAAATCTGGGCACCACTCCCTGGAGACATATCATCATGACAAAAAATGTCTTCACGCTCGCACGGCTTCTAACGAGGCGAATTGATGCTCCATCGGTATCCACATTAATCTCTGGCCCGAGGAGAGCAAGGGGGGAGCACCCCGACTCCTGTCTTCCTCTACGTCTTACGCTGTCACACATTGATTCCCTGAGGAACATGTTTCCAGCCAATTGTCTTCGGATCTTCAATAAATTTAGGATCCACCCTGATAGGTTCTGTGAAGACAAGCCCTACAGGAAGGAAATCCTGAAGAACTGCTACCAGATTATGAAATTATAATACTCACCTGCTCCTGGATATGACAGACTGTTGGTTTTTTTTTTTTATTTTTTTTTTATTTTTTTTTTATATTACTGTATATCTTGTATATTATTGTATATTTAATCCTGTAAATGTCTCGGGTCGAGCACGCATGTACTCTTGTTTATTGTGCATGTGTTCCTCGCACCTTAGTCTGTAAATATTTACACCCTTCTGGCACAGAGCCGTCCCAGGGTGACCCAAGGTTTTTTGGGAAATAAACTGATTTAATAAATAAATAAATAATTTTCTTAAACACAGAGCCATCTAGGTAGCACTATTTATAATCAATGTCCTCCCACATTGTGTGGAAAACACCCGAGTAGTTCTAATCCTGTCAATGAGGCGAGTAATTATGTTTTACTTTTGTCATCCCCCCCGAACTCACTTCGGTAAAACAAGTCGTCTCTGATCAGATGAATCTGAGTTTGCCAAGTTCTACACAAAACACGTGAGATAAAATACTGAAATAAAATGTTCATTCAGAAGAAGATTTTGGTCACGTGGTTCTTTTCATATATTATTTTCCTATTGGTTGTAGAAGCAAATTTTCAAAATCATTTTGGCTTTAGAATTTCAAAAGAAATGTGTCAAATGCTGAACATCCTTATGTTTTGCCGACTTCCTTGCCTTCTTCGTAACTCTGAATATTTTTTATCGGCCTTGATATTTTGACACTTTTTTTTTTTTTTTATAAGCGACTGGTAACCTTGTCCAGTTCTCAAACAAATTGAAAGAGCAACTGATGACCGTAAATGGTGATGGCTTCTTTTGTATTACTTCTCTTCAATAATCTGGTAGTTCTGGACAAGGGCGAATGGAGCTCACTGTTAAATGGATTCTGGTCGTTTTTGAGCAGCACCAAATATTTGCCTGACCTTTTATTTCGATTCAAATCTTGATGATTAATATTTCCATTTTATATAATTGTCTGATAAAAATCTTTCTTAATGTACAGTAAGATGGAATTATTACTTTAAAATCGGCCAAATTTTGTACTCTAGTCATTTTTCCCCCGTATCCTTTACAATCTTTCAATAAGTGGTCGACACCCAGAATGTGTGCCCTACAAAATGGCTGATTATACGGCCATGTTATATATATATATTGTTATGTATATCTTGCAGTGGTGGTTTGGTTCATATGCGTGGAGTACTGGTCATGTCTAGCATAAATATAGATTTGGGTCTATAAACGGACACTTATTAGGCCTCTACCTTGTCAAGAGGTAACTCGAGGTGAAATGAACTCATGATTTTTAGAATAGAGATGTCGATTCATCGAAATATGCACAATAGAAGTTTACCAAGGGCACTGCTGAATATATATTAAGTTCTCGCGATAAACAAATAATAACCATCGCATTAAATTTGTAGAACGTGAAAGAAAGCTGGAACTAAGCCAACACATTTCACACCATTGCGCAATGTCTTTTTGCTAATCCAATATTTCAGGGCGTAAACTTTTTCTTGCTTTGTGACGTATGGACACAGCTGTTCTTAAGCAGTTAATTCATTCACGGTTGTATAACAGTCACGTCATCACTCGAAATTATATTAATGGAAAGAAAATGCTTTCCATGAAATAAAAAAAATTAATTTAATTATAAAACTGCCATGAAATTTAAATTATTTTATTGCGGGCATTTTCACACGTAATAAGGATTTAAAGGAGGGCAGTCAACAAACATGGGAATGTCAATGGGAAGCAGACATACGCAGAATACTGCGAAATAATTGCATTTTTATAATATATTCGTTGTTAAGCTGGGAATGTTTCATATGAGAGACAGTGTGCATCAGAAAATAGACGATAGGATGTGTGTAAATCACAAAATTACAAGGAATGTCCAGAGATGGCGCTAGATGTCTTGTCTGCTTTTGAATGTTGAATAATAAATAAATAATCTGTCAACACATAACCAATATGAATCAAAATTTACGAGATGCGTATCTGCTTATTCTTTTTAATTGAAAGCTCAATAATTTTTTTTTTATTTATTTAAACTGCCATAGCTCCATACGCTTTCAGACTACTTCGCATAGTTAGATGAATTTTACCCACGCGAGTATCACATTTGAAATAATCAAATCCCGAGGTTCGAATCCCGGCATAGCGCGAAGAGTTTTACTGGTCTTTTTCACAACGTGGCTGAGTTAGTTAGTCTCAGGAAAGGGGTTATTCGTCCAGCAAACAGAACAGCCACAATTTAAAAATATAATAAATAAATATTAATTTATTGCAAATGCAGCAAGCCCATCACAGCACCATGGCTAGGGGCAGATGAATAATACAGAGGAAATAGCATAAAATAATCGAATACACAACATGTTTCACATAAACATTAGCAACGACTAGGAATTAAAAAAGAATTTGCAGAACAGGACATTTGGCTTTCAGTTGCAGTTACTGGGTTGGAGACAGACTGCTGTTTTTATTTATTTTCATTTTATCTGATATCTGACTCTTGTAGGCTTCACAGTTGAGTAACTTGTTACAATCAACAGGCTACTCAACTGTGAAGCCTACAAAAAGGTGATGAAGATTTATGAGGTTAAAGGTTGCATTGGGGAACATCCTGTCAATTTGCATGAACCTGGAGAGGTTGAATTTGAGTTTTTTTTTTTTTTTTTTTTTTTTTATGTAAACCCCAAACACGAGAGGTATTAGGACCTATAGTACTTAGTACCGTGCTTGGGTTTGAGGTTAAGAAGACGAAAGAAAATATTTGTTGACATTGGACTTCAACTTCTGTAGATTGTAATTTTCAGGAAATACGTATGAAGGAAGGTTGTTCCAGAAAACGGCAGTTGAACGAATAAATGAGGAAGATGAAAAGTTGGTTCTGTGGGTTTGAAGTTGGACAGTAAATGGATGTTGGCTGGTGGCGGCACGTGTTCGGACTGTTTTTAAAGAGAGAACGGAAATTATTGAAGCCAATTCAGAAGAACAGTGTCCATGGAAATATTTGTAGAAGAGGCATGCAGCAGAAACAGTACGTCTATGAGAAAACGAGAGGAGAGACTCTGTTAGAGATGAATCATTAATTAACCTAACTGCCCTCTTCTGAATGGAATCGAGAAGCCTGAGAGTGATTTTGGGGGCACCACCCCAGATGTGGGAACAATATTCCATGGCAGGGCAGATTTGCGATTTATACAGAGTGAGCAGCTGTTTGGAAGAAAAGTTACGCTGAGTGCGAAATAGAAAACCAAGTTTTTTAGATGCAGAGGAAGCAATATTTGTAATGTGCTTGTGCCAAGAGAGATTAGAAGTCAGGGTAATCCCCAAAAGAGATATAACATTTTGCCTAGAAATTGGAGTGTCACTAAAGATAAGCATAGGAGAAGAAGAATCCTTTTTGCGAGACATAAGACAAGACTGAGTTTTAGAAAGGTTGAAATCAACTAAGTTGTCTTTGCCCCACTGGAGAATTACCTGAAGATCGGCATTTAAGGAATTGGTAGCAGATTTTCGAGAAGTTGAAGCTGATTGAGCAGGACAAGGTTTCTCAAAATGGAAAGTGGAATGCAATGTGCTATCATCGGCAAAACTATGGATAGGATTTCCAGTCAATGGAAGAAGGTCATTGATATACAAAAGAAATAGAGTGGGGGAAAGAACTGAACCTTGGGGGACACCGGCATTAGTGGAAAAGGTAGAAGACAGAGAGCCATCTACCATCATCCACAGTGCGGGATCAGAGAGAACACTGGATAACCAATTACTAAAAACAGTTGGCAAACCATAAGATGGAACCTTGTATAGAAGACCTTTATACCAAACACGATCGAAAGCCTTTGAGATGTCAAGAGCAACTACTTGTGTTTCACCGAACCTTTCCATTGAATTAGTCCATAAATGGGTAACATAAGCAAAAATATCACCAGTGTATAGACATTGACGAAATCCATACTGGCGATTGTTGATCAGACTGAAGGTTTCTAGGTGGTTTAAGAGTTGGCGGTTAATTGATTTCTCCATTACTTTAGAAAGAGTAGAAGTAATTGCAATAGGACGATAATTCGATGAGAGAGATTTGTCACTCTCTCTTTAGGAACTGGCTGGATATGAGCATATTTCCAAGCAGAAGGAAAAACACCTTTGGAATAAGAAAGTGAAAAAAGGCTGCAAAGAATAGACGTAAGATCAGGAGCACAGGTTTTGAGAACAAGTGGAGAAATACCATCGGGACCTGGAGCTTTCTTAGCATCAAGATTCGTCAAAATCCTTCTGACATCCTTTTGACGGAAGACCAGTACGGATTGAATGAAGCGTGTTGGGAATGGTGGGAGGTGTTTTACCAAGATCATTAATACATGAGTTGGAAGAAAAATGGGATGCTAGCAGGTCAGCTTTATCCTTGGCTGAAGTGACAACAGAACCATCTGATTTGGACAGAGGTGGGAGCAGAGATGGGCAAAAGTTGCGGCCAATAGCTTTGGCAAGAGACCAGGATGCTCGGCTACCATTAGTGCAAGAAGCAAGTTTTCTACACGTAGCCTGTTCAAACTCTAGTTTGGACTGATTAATAACTGCTTTACAATTGTTGCGAGCTTTGGTGTAGGCAGAAAATGAAACTTAAGAATTAGAAACAAGCCAATTACGATATGCAACATTGTTCTCTTGAACAGCCTTAGCGCATTTATTGGAAAACCAAGTTTTAGATAAAGGATGAGATTTTAAAGTGGAGTGTGGGATAAAGGATTCCATTCCTGCAAGGATAATTTCACTGACGCGATCTGAGCGAATGTTGACATCAGAAGTTTTGAAACAGTAATCAGACCAAGGAAAAGAAGAAAAGAAGTCTCGCAGGTCATCCCATTTTGCATTCTTGAAATGCCGAACAACAAGAGTTTGGGAATAGCCATGAGATAAAGGTTCCATTGGAGAAGAGAATCACCAAGTTGTGATCTGAAATGTCTACAAGACCTCTCACGTCGACCGTGTACTTAGAAGGGTTGTTTGTGAGAAAAAGATCAAGCGTATTGGCTGTATGATTAGGACTGTCCGGTATTCTTGTAGGTAAATGAACGATCTGTGCAAGGTCATTAGTAATTGCAAAAGCCTCACCATCTCGACCAGCTGGGACGGTGTCTATAAAACGGAAGCCAGCTGGAGTTGTGAACATTAAAATCACCAAGGAAAATTACCTCACTGTTAGGAAAGTTGGACTGGAGAAAGTCAAGTTGCAAAGAGAGGAAGTCAAAGAGCTCCCAGTGATTAGTGGAGTTGGGAGAACGGTAGAGACAACAGATAATTTTGACACAATGAGGTAGACAGATTTTGAACTAGAGAAGATCAAAGAGAGGAGATTCAAAATTGCCAAGTCTCTGACAGGGAATATCAGAACGAACATACGCACAAGTACCACCTTTGAGGCGAAAGGAATCATACAGCGAATAATTTGGGCATCTGAGATGAGCAGTAGTTGAATCAACTGATAACTGAGATTCTGTCAGAAAAAGTACATGGGGTTTGGCAGACTGCAAGTGGAAGTGAACATCGTTGAAATTAGAATTGAGACCACGTATATTTGTGAAATGAATTAGGAAGTGCTTGGGAGGTTTAGATCTTTTCGCAGATAAGCCTGGTGTATTCAATAGTAAGAAAAGTGGGTGGGGCATGCTGTATGAAGTAATGAAATTTTTGGATATGGCGCACACGTGGTAAGAATATACCCAGAACCTTGTCATAACGTGGCCTCGACAATGCCCCCTGCATACAAACTACTCGGACTCCCTCCTGTCACTATCTAGCTGATCCGGAAGATTCCTAGAGAGTTACCAATAGGTTCGGTCTGGTGTGCTAACTAGCGGCCGGCCTGCGAACACCGCTTTAGAGCTGTACCCTCGAAATGTAAGGAATGTTGGATCTCGCCACGATGTTCATCATAACCTCAAATGTCATCAATCATACTACATGATGGAAGAGATTGGGAAGGGTTGACCGGAACTTAGCTCTAGAGACTAAACATGGGTTCCACCACTTCAAGCCTCCAATAAGCAAAGTGGTGGTATTGCTCCGGTTGATGAGAGTCATCTACCACCTAGTACTGCCTGCTAACATAGAGGGACGGCATTCCTCCATGTGGTGTGGGCGCCACACTTCGACTCCTGCTTACGTTGGTTCACAACTGGGTGGTCACCCACCATGTACTTGTGCATTGAGGTTATATCCAGGATTACTAACAGTCCCACCATCATGAAGGTGCAAGCAGAGGATTTGGCTATCACAGACCGTCCAGTTTCGCCGAAATTGGGTCCATTTGACTTGAGTGTCACCCGAATATCAGTTCCATCAGCGTTTTAGACTCCCAAGTAGCAAGTACAGCTTGTCTGGCATATCTGAGAGAATGTCTGTAACAACCTTGAGGGAAAAAACAATCAACTCGAGGACCTAGAGTTGCTGGTTTCTTGAATTTTCCCTGTTGGGAGCAGCTATTGTATTGGCTAAATTTTGTGAATCGCATGTAGAAATGATTAACTTTGCATGAAGCATGACTCCAGACTCGTTGATCATCTGTTGCAGAGGCTTTGTTTTTAAGTTTTCATGAAGCTGTTGCCTGGATATTGTATGGGGAAAACGAAGCTTACTATTGAGCCATCTAAGAACCCAATATTCTAGGGAAAGAAATTTCTGGACGGAGTAATATGGTCTTAGTCGCTGACGGGCCTAAAATCTACTACTATAACAAACGATTATTGTTTTAGAAAGAGAATGAATCCCACAATGTTTTGCACATAATTTTAAAAGACACTGGTCTGTTATCTATGAGAGGGGGAGGGGACCAGGCATTCTGTGTGCTATCAGACACTTAGTCTAAAACACTGATGGATCCAATATCTTTCTATCTCAGAAGATTTAGGAGAAGTCCGGTTGGCCTGCCCCCCTAAAACCGCTCATGCACATCTTCTCGATGGTAAGCCCTGTTACCTCACTTAGGTGGCAACGACCGTGTAGAGTGGTTCCTTTCAAGACGCCTAGTCAGCGTGAAGAGGAAAAGACCAAACCCTCCAGCACATGACAACACAAAGAAACAAATGGTCCTCACTCAGTCCCCAGCGACTTTCACAACCCCCCTAACCCCTCTTAGGCAGCGAGAGGATCAGAGTGGAAGCAGAGGGTGCTAGAATCTCTGGTACGACCAGGCTGCCATGCACAGAAACTGAACTTGTCCTGTTACAACGCAAGATCGCTCATCGGTTAAGACAGGATATTAGAGCTGGAAAAGGAATTAGAAAATGTGAATTGGAATATCATCGGTTTGGCTGGAACAAGAAGAAATGAATCACTTATAAGTTTATCAAGTGAAAATCTGCTATACACCAATGGAAACAGTAAAAGAAACGATGGTGTAGTTGGCTTTCTGGTTCATAAAAGGTATAAAAAACAACATTTTGGACTTCAAAAGTACATCACCAAGGGTATCAAGTCTACTACTCAGGATTTCTAAGAGGTACAAGCTAAAGGTTATTATGATTTATGCACCAACATCGAGCCATGATGATGAAGAGTTTGAAGAAATGTACACCGAAATTGAGTCTTCTAGATGAACAGAAAACTAACTACACTATCATAATGGGGGACTTAAATGCTAAGGTTGGAAAGAGAAAAAATAGCGCAGAAAGGGAAATAGGAAATTTTGGAATTGGTGAAAGGAATGAAAAAGTTGAGACTTGTGGAATTTTCAGAATCTCGAGGATTGTCAGTAATGAACACTTTTTTCAAGAAAAGGGTGAACAGAAAGTGGACATGGAAGAGTCCAAACGGATTAGCAATTAATGAAATCGACTTCATCCTCACTAACAGAAGATATATTGTGAATGATGTTACCGTCCTGAATAAGGTAAGTGTTGGAAGTGATCACAGAATGGTAAGATGTACACTTGATATAGATGTAGGAAAGGAAAGGAAAAAACTGACTAGAGTAAATAATACAAAGGTCTTTGAGATAACAGAGGAGGAGAAAAAGCAGTATGTACTGGAACTTAAGAACAAGTTTGAGCTTCTGCAGACTGTTCAGGTTTAAGATATAGAAGGAATATTACAACTTTCTGAAAGTGATAAAAGCCCAAGAAACCTATAGGGGAAAATAAATCTAAAGAAGAAAAAATTAGTCAAGAAACACTTGTCATGTTGAACGGAAGGCGACAAATGAAGAGCAAGATTAATATTGACAAGGAGAAAATTGAATATACTGAGTTATGCAAAGCCATTAGAAAGAGACTCAGGGACATAAGAAGATTCAACACAAGAAAAGTAGAACAAGCATTAATGGAAAAAAGGACTTAAATGAACAGCCATTAGCAGTAATACAGAAAGACAAATTATACTAAAACTGAAGAATAGCGATGATGTACTTATAAATAGCAGAGAAAGCATAATTCAAATAGCAGAACACTACTATAGAGAATTATACAAGGAGCGAGGGAATGATGCCAGCAGTGGGGAAGATGGATCGCAAATTAATAACACGATATCCTTCCTGATGGGGTAGAACATGCGTTGAAGAAAATGAAGAATCAGCCCCGGGGGAAGATGAAGTTACTGTAGAGTTGTTAAAATTGGGAGGATGAGACATAACACAAAAACTGGCAAGACTTCACAAAATGCATTAGAAATGGTGTGGTATATAAGGAGTGGAATAATGCGATCATAGTTTTGCTGCTTAAGAAAGGAGATAAGTTGGAAATTATAGCCCAATTAGCTTGTTATCCCACATCTACAAATTGTTCATAAGGGTCATTACTAATAAATGAGAAAGAATACCTGATGAGAATCAACCGAAAGAGCAAGCTGGCTTTAGGACAGAATTCTCAACTATGGATCACCTTCACGTGATATCACAGCTAATGGAGAAAACAAATGAATATAAAACACCATTATGCCTGGCATTTGTGGATTATGAAAAGGCATTTGACTCCAAACAGCATAAGGCATCGTTTCGGGCACTGGAAAGACAAGGCATTGATACCCCATATATTATGATTTTGAAGAAAATACAAGAGAACGCTACCTCCTTTATTAGAGTAGACAGAGACACTAGCAAATTTAAAATTCAGAAAGGAGTTAGACAAGGAGACACAATATCTCCGAACCTGTTTACTGCTGCCCTTGAAGAAGCTTTCAGAAGATTAGACTGGTCGCGGAAAGGAGTCAATGTGAATGGAGAGAACCTAAAATTTTTACGATTTGCAGATGGCATTGTGATCAAAAGCCACGAACCCAAAAAATTAGAGGAAAATCTAAATCAGTTACGCAGAGTTAGTAAGGATTTTGGACTAAAGATGAATATGGCTAAAACAAAAGTAATGATGAACAAGTATGGCACAGAAGGGATATAATGATTGAAGGATCAGTAATTGAAAAGGTGCAGTCATATACTTATCTTGGACAAGTCATTAGCTGTAATAATGATAAAGGCTGGAAGTCAAGAGAAGAATAAATTTCGAATGGATAGTAATCAGGAAATATAGTCACATACTGAGGTGTAATATCCCAATTTGTCTGAAACCTAAAATAATGAATTAATGTATACTACCCACCATGACTTATGGAAGTGAACCTTGGGCACTCAACAAAAGAATGGAAGAGAAGCGGAGAACTACACAGCGAAGAATGAAACGAATTATATTGATAATTAGACTGTTAGATAAGAAGAGAAACACATTGATCAGGCAGCAAACTCAGGAAAGGATATTCTTATCAAAACTAAAAAACTAAAATGGTCTTGGGCAGGACACATAGCTGGAAGACATGATGACAGATGGACTAAGAAAATAACAGAATGGTACCCAAGAGGAGCTAGAAGAAAACCTGAAAGACAAAGGCGGAGATAGATAGATGAAATTCCTGAGTTTGTGGGTAGTAAATGGATGGCCAGTGCTCAAAACAGAAGGAACTGAAAAGTTGCTGGAGAGGCCTTCATCCTGCAGTGGATTGAAAATGGCTGATGATGATATCTACGAGTAACTTTGCATCTACCTCGTACAAGTTGAGAAAAAATGGGGTAAACAAGTCGCTACTCTCTTCGCACACTGTCCCATCTCATTAAGCCAGCACAATTCATCTCCTCGAATTCGTCCTTTCTGAGACCGCGGACAAACCTGATCACCTATAATCATAACCATCGCCGGCTGTAGATATGTTCAATCTAAAATGTAATTTAAAACTAAATTTATGCGCTCCTTTCTCATTTTTGGTCAGTAAAAGTAGCAAAAATTAAATATTCTTTTTATAATAAACTAGGAGTCTCCACCAATAAATTTAAAGCTAGGTTTTTAAAGGAAAAAACTTGGTTGCATGGTTAGTGAATAATACCGCGTAAAGAGGAATTGTCTGAATTTAAAGGTACTTGTGAAGAATTATCCTAGGGTGCAAATGACGTAGCTGTACATTTGTGGGTAGATAATACCTGGAGAGGGCTTCATCCTGCAGTGGATTGAAATGGCCGATGATGAATAAAGAAACGTTGCACCAGTACCAAACTTGTGATGACATAATATGCCACTGCTTCTAATTTTCGTTACCTACTAGTTGGAGTTATTAGTCCAATTAGATATCCTTTATTTAAAATCGTTTAAAAAAAATACGAAACTCTGCATTCAGATTGTCACAGACAGAAGAAATGCGAATAAATGCAAATAAAGCTGAATTGGAGTGATGATACATTGCCTCGTTGAGTATAAATCCTGCACAGGCTATTCAATTGGAAGCTCGAATGGGGAAAACGCGCAATTTGTCAGACTTTGAAAAATTGTCTTATCCGAAATGCACGTTTAACAGCAGCTACGATTCAAGAAAGGAAAGACACGACTGGTTTCTCAAAGGCATCCATCACAAAGGTTTTTAAGACTGGAAAGCATGAGGTTCTTTCAAATCTCTAAAGGTATAAGTTTGGTAGAAAAACAATACTTCAAGAGCGAAGCCTTTGTACTCGAAGGATGACTTTGTGCAAAATATGACATTCACCGTGCAGCAAATAACAACTGAATTCAATCAACCCCAGAACTGACCTACTTCAATCAGTACCTTGCTCAGAGATTTGAAGAAATCGGGTATTCGCAATCGCCTGCCTACATGAGAGCTACTTGTTTCAGAGAAAACAGAAGAATTTGCTTGCAGTAGTGCCGAGAACGTCGTGCTTAGAGAGCGAAACAATGGGAGAAAGTCATGTCGTCAGGAAAATCACGATATACTGTGTTTTGCACTGATGGTAGGCAGAGTGTGGCGAGAACCTCACGAAGCGAAGGACCCTGATTGCCATTTTAAGACAATCCAACGTCTGGAGGTGGTATCATGGTATGGGGGAATGTTTTGGTTGGCACGGACTTGGTCTGTTGATACTGGAAGAGAATCATCCATGGAGTACCTGAACTTTGTATCAGATTTACTGCACCCTGCAATTTTACACTTTTATCCCAAAGGTGATTGCCACTTAGATGTCAATGCAACATCATATCGTGCTAAATTCATACAAGAATGGTTCTGAGAACTGATACGGATTCCAATATTCAGCTGATCTCGTTCTTATCGAGAATTGTGGAAAATGCTGGAGAGAGCTACTCGGCAATGAAGTTTGCTTCATTCAACTCTGTCGTAGCTACGAGATATTTTACTAAAATAATAGGTACAATTAGGCTAAAACTCGCAAAAACACATCATAGAATTCTTGCCGCGCCTCACACTTGCTGTTATTAGCAACAAAAGCGGCCTGATTCGATACTGAAAATGGTTTGTAATATTTTGGCGGTTAGCGTATAATCCAGCCAAATAATCTACGTAGAACCCTGAAATTCAAGTCTTCAGCCAGTGATACTTTAACTGTTATTGAAGAATCCTTTGGTCTCTCGGAAGAGCTCTCCTTTCGTGAGCCCGATGTTGGAAGTCATCTTATCTATGGCAGTCTTGATGGAGGCCATGATAGTGTCTACCATGGAGCGTCTCCTTCGCCCATCTTTCTGTTTGTGTGAGTGTAGTCTCCTTTAGTGAACTTCAGTGTTGTGTGTGTGTGTGTGTGTGTGTGTGTGTGTGTGTGTGTGTGTGTGTGTGTGTGTGTGTGTGTGTGTGTGTGTGTGTGTGTGTGTGTGTGTGTGTGTGTGTTGTTCTGTCTTATGGCTCGGTAGATTGGTGCTGTTTTCCTGGAAGTAATCCCTCAGTGAGGTCAGTCAAAGCCCTCCCCTCGTTCTTTTCGGATTATCCCGGACTGTTGCCAGTCTATATATAATGTCTGTAAATTCTGTGTGCTCTGAGATGGATTTTTTGTTTACTGGACGAAAAACGGGGTTTCTGGCAGAAAAACCATGTTGCCCTCATCATCCACGTTGTGAAAAGGCCCATTGTAGTGAGCGTCGGTACGGACGCAAATTATGTGCTCCGTGTATGCCTTTAATAGTGAACGAAATTCTCTATGAACAGTTCAATGTGTAGCATCTACATGATCCTAAGGATACCAGTTACATAGTGATACTCTTCTTTGACCTGTGACTTAATCAGGAAATTATTTATTAATATGTTTATATTAATAGTAACTGAACTATGAACGTGGGCCATAAAACCGCCTGACTTTCTTTCAAGGTTATCGCTGATCCTGTATGAATAGAGCCATTTGACTAGTTAGCCTCAGTAGTCGAGACTAACTAGTCAAAGATGTTAGAGTCCTTAGAGGAATAGTTCCTAGAGTCCTTAGAGGAATAGTTCCTCTAAGGACTCTAATATCTTAATTCAGCAAAATCAGGGAGCTGCTTGTTAATGGCAATAATGACTCAGACTAAGAACACGACACTTGTAGTAACTGCTGGGACACGTGACACACCATACTTCTGCAGACGAAACCTTAATCTGCAGCAAATCAAAGCACAGAATATACCTGTTATGCTTGAGGTATTCAAGCCTCTCTCCCTTGTCACCGAGCAAATGGAAAGGGTTTTTGGGAAAATATAGTGTAAAGAGTAAACAAATAGGAACCGCAGCAACGGCAAATAGGAAGGATGACACCCCCAACCTCCGCGAAGAGAAGATAATGCATCGATAGAAATACAGAGTTGTTAAAATTAAAATATCCCTATGTAGCCAGTTCTCCCTCTGGAGCGAGTTCTAAGGCTCGCACTAAAGAGAAATTTGGACAACAGGTACAATAAAAAAATGCACTCGCCACTTATAGGAAAAAAGATTAGTTACAAAATTTGTCACTGTATGGCGCGTAACTATCTTAGTTACGATTATGAAAATAACTTATGTTATTTGCATAATCTTAAGTTATTGCCACAGCGCCACTACTCAGCACTACTGTACTGTACTTATAAAAACAAAGCAGTCTCTTCAAAATCATACAGTAGATGTTTGCCTGCACTACAACAGCAGGAATGCCAACAACGTTGCAGGAAAAGGCGCTATTAGCGAAGCTGTACTATCAGAACAATAACTTTGCAGGAAAAGGCGCTATTAGTGAAACTGTACTGTCAGAACAGCAACAGTGCAGCTATCAGAGAATTCCGGCGTCAGAAGTGCATAAGGCCCACGTGGACCTATGACTGTTTGTACTGTCCGCAAAATGATTGGAAATTTGAAGCGACAGGACATCGTGGTGTTCAACCAGGTACAGATCGAAAACGAGTGGACTCCTGTCGTCTTGAAGACGTGACTATGGCTGTCGTGGATTTATCAAGTCAATCTCCATGCGGTAGCGCAATTGTGCCAGCTGTTTCTAGTGAAGTAAACATGCCGTATTCCACTCTAAGGCTAGTAATGCGTCAGGTGTTGCAGTACTATCCTTACAAGATGCACATGCTAAAGCATGGTGATGGAGATATTCGTTTCACATACGCACTTCAGTTTCTGGCGCGAATGACAGTGGATATCACTTGGCCATGGAACATCCTTTGGAGTGATGAAGCCCACTTCTGCTTAAATGGACAAGTGAATACGCACAACCGTCGCATTTGGGAAACAGAAAACCCTCGAGTTATCCAAGAGGTCCCGTTGCATTTTCCAAAAGTGACAATGTGGTGTGGATTTACGGCCACATTCATGATTGGGCCATATTTTTTTGAACAGGTAACACCGACCGAACCCCGCACTTGTTTCGTCACTGGACAGCGATATTATGAAATGTTGGCAAATTTCGCAATACCAGAGCTGCAACAGCGTGGGTGTCTTCAGGAAACCATATTCAAGCAAGGTGGTGCGCCACCCCCACATCCACCGTTGCGGCCAAAGATTGCTAAGGCAACACTTTACAGACGAACGGGTCATCAGCTGTTGTTTCGAGACATCTTGGCCACCCCAATCACAGAACCTCACCCCATGCGACTTCTGGTTGTGGGGTTTTTTGAAGAACCAGGTGTATCGGGAAGGATGTCAAACCCTGGAAGATCTGAAGGACAGCATTAGACGTCACGTGCTGGCTATTCCAGCGACATGTTACGTTCTGCTGTAGAAAATGTTGTTCTTCGAATGGAAACAGTTGTTGACCAAAATGGAGGACACATTGAACAATTGTAGCGGTATTCAAGCGGTTTGTATTGCCAAAGCGCCATATAGTGACAAATTGTAACTATTTTTTTTTTTTCGAATAAATGGCTAGCGCATTCTTTATTGTACTTGTTTCCCAAATTTCTTTTTAGTACGAGAAAGTTGAACTCGGTCCACAGCCCTCTACATAGGAATACTTTAATTTTAACAACTCTGTATTTAATACTTTGGAAGAGGGCAATTCCGTAACCTCACCTTTGCACTGATATGCAAAACAATGACTTGGAGAATAAAGAAAGTAATTTGGATCAGGAAGTTAGACATCATTTGGAATATGAGGGAGACCGGACAAATGACCCACCCAACGATGGTAAGTGAAAAACAGTTCACAAACGCAGTCCGATACCGTCATCATAAACAAATCGTGTTGTTGTTGCATCTGTCTTAACAACTGCCAAAATGCCGGTCGTTGCGGCTCCGTACACTCAGATCCCCGTGATGCAGTAAGTGAACAGACACACATACCTCACATCTCTGCAAGCAGAATAGCCTTAGCAGTATAATAGTGGAAGCATTTACACAATTTGTTTACCCTATTGCTATGCAGGCTGAAGCGTATATGCACAATTTAGAGGAGAAATTTCTGAAAATGTATGAATGTTTATCTACTCTAGGAAGTCGCTGCACCCAGGAAGTCGCTCGTCAGTTAGCCCTAAACAAGACGGGACCACTACCAGGCTTGCCACCAACTTGGTGCTGGGTGCCAAACTTGGAAATGCCGAGACTACCAAGTGCAAGACAGCCAGTCGAAACAGTTCCAATAGGAATAAAAACAGTTGGACGGGCACGGCACTAGTCTTGAAACTTCGTCCTTTCAAACTGGTTGGTTCATCACCCAGACTTCCTCGCAGCAGTTTGTTTGTCTCGCTTTTGGCCTCGGACACGTCAGCAAAACTCATCACTGGCGTACTGTTTGAGGAACTCCAGTTGCATTTAAAGATTCAGAGACTGAACACTCATAGCACATCTTATGCTTCTTTTCGCATCTATTGTGACAGAAGCCAGTTCAAAGGATTAGAACGTGTACAAAATGGCCTGATGATGGTGCCGTGGAACCAATCAGGCCATTTTATGAATCACGAAGCAGAAAAGAAGCGATACCCTCAAATGCCCTTGAGAGATGTCCACAACAGTCCAGAATCTGACAAGACTATGTATCATTATTTCTCACTAACAACCCAACTGCTTTACATGGGAATTTCAGTAGCAAAACAAGGGAATTCCATATTTTGCCCTTAACATACATATGGAAAGGGAACTCCCAACGGTAAATGGAAATAATAAGATTGAAAACTACTCAAAAATCTTCGTCATCTCTATCTCAGATGGATCAGACCGCGAACATCCCTTGTCACGGTCAAGAGAACAGCTTCATTCCATCTCCTATTTCAAAATATGCAATCTATGAGGAATAAACTCAATGAAGTTGAGGAGCTTTTTTTTTTTTTTTTATGAAACCCCACGAGAGGTATTTGTTCACATTAGACTTGAACTTCTGTAGACTGTAATTTTCAGGAAATACGAATGAAGGAAGGATGTTCCAGAAAACGGCAGTTGAATGGATAAACGAGGAAGAAAGAAAGTTGGGTCTGTGAGTTTGAAGTCGGACAGTAAATGGATGTTGGCTGGCGGCGGCATGTGTTCGGTGTTCGGACTCTTTTCAGAGAGAGAGAGAGAGAGAAATATAGAAGCCAATTCAGAAGTATCTGTAGAAAAGGATGCAGCAGAAACAGAATGTCTATGAGACAGAGAGTGGACGGACTCTGTTAGAGAGGAGTCACTTCTTCTGAATGGAATATAGGAGACAGAGGTTTTGAGGGCACTACCCCAGATGTGGGAACAATACTCCATGGTAGGGGGAATTTGCGATTTGTACCGAAAAGTAAAGCCGACAGACAAAGCAAGTTTTTTAGATACAGAGGAAGCAATATTTGTAATGTGCTTGTGCTAAGAGAGATTAGAAGTCAGGGTAATCCCAAAAGAGATATATCATCTTACCTAGAAATCAGTGTCACCAAAGATAAGCAATGGAACAGAAGCATCCTTTTTGAGAGATATAAGATAAGGCTCGGGTTTAGAACCATTGGAATCAATTAAGTTGGCTTTGCCCCACTGGAGAATTACTTGAGATCGGAATTTAAGGAAGTGGTAGCGGATATTCGAGAAGTTGATGCTGATTGAGCAGGACAAGGTTTCTCAAAATGGAAAGTGGAATGCAATGTGCTATCGTCGGTAAAACTATGGATACGATTTCCGGTCAATGGAAGAAGGTCATTAATATAGGAGAGGAAAAGAGTGGGAGAAAGAACTGACCTTGGGGGGGGGGGATACCAACATTAGTGGAGAAGTGCTAAGAGTGCTAGGATGGTAGAAGACTGAGAGCCATCTACCATCACCCTCAGTGAGCGATCAAAGAGAAAACTGGATAACCAATTACAAAAAAACAGTTGGAAAACCATAAGATGAAAGCTTGTTTAGAAAAACTATATGCTAAACACGATCGAAAGCTTTGAGATGTCAATAGTAACTGCTTGTGTTTCGCCGAATTTTTACCATTGTATTTGTCCATAAATGGGTAACATAAGCCAGAATATCACCAGTGCATCGACACTGACGGAACTCATACTGGCGATTGTTGATCAGACAGAAGGTTTCTAGGTAATTTAGGAGTTGGCAGTTAATTGATTTCGCCATTACTTTAGAAAGAGTAGAAGTAATTGCAATGGGACGATAATTGGATGGGAGGGATTTGTCACCTTTTCAGGAACTGGCTGGATATGAGCAAATTTCGAGGCAGAAGAAAAAACACCTTTGGAATAAGAAAGTGAAAAAAGGCAGCAAAGAACAGGAGTAAATTCAGGAGCACAGGTTTTGAGAACACGTGGAGAAATACCATCAGTACATGGAGCATTCTTAATCGAGCTGGCGCCTCGATTTCCCAAACGACTGAACTGGTGGAGTGTTCGAGAGCTGACGTTGTTAAATTGTACCAGGACTGACGTCAAAATGATCAAACAACGAACCGACGGCAAAAGTGCAAAGGTGAGCGAAAGGGTGATGTTAGAGGTGAGCACCGGGTCCGACGATTCGTACAGGCGCAGCACCATTGAAGAATTTACTACCCAATACAACATGGGCCAACCCGGAACAACATCTGGCGTAACCACGCTTCGCACGTATGGGCAGACGACCCCTACGGCATTCTCTCCTAACCAAGTTCATCGGCGTAAAAGACTCGCCTGGTGCAAAGAGAACGAAAGTTGGACGTTAGAAGACTGGAAGAAGGTATGCTGGTCGGATGAGTCACGTTATTTACTCCACACAGTGGATGGTCGTGTACGGATTTGGCGTCAACAACATGAGGTTCTTCATTCATCATGCATGGTATCAAAAGTGCAGGCCGGTGGAGGCGGTTGTGTGGTGTGGGGCATGTTTCATTGGCAGGAACTTGGACCCCTGGTGTATGTGGAACAACGCTTCATTAGTCTCCGCTGTTGTCAACTACTTGCTGACTGTGTACACCCCGCTATGTTACACTTTTTCCCGAATGGCGATGGTGTGTTCCAAGACGACAATGCGCCGAGATATCGGGCACTTGTTGTGCAGGAATGGTTTGAGGTTCTGACTTAAAACATATCGTTTGGCCTGCGAACTCCGCTGATATCAATTCCATAGAGCACTTGTGGGACACTACGGAAAGGCATGGTGCCTCCGTAGCCAGGTGGGAAGGAGCAGCAGTGCGTAGCACACGCTTCTTGATTAGACCGGGGTTCGAGCCCGTCACCACCAAATACGGAGGATGCGGAAAGGTCAAGGAATGACCACCGCATATCCCGGAGCAATATGGCCTTAGTTGCTAATGCTCCTAAAAATCAAATAACTAACTAACTAACGGAAAGGCATATCAAACGTCTGGAAACACCAATCACCTCCATACCTGCATTGCTGGTCTGCGCGGGTAGCACAGTGGTATCGTCACCGTCTTCCCCACACCGGGTGGAAAAGGCCTTTAATGGGCGGAACTTTAATGGGCTTTTTTCACTCCGTGGCTGAGTTAATTGGTCCCAGGCGTAGATAGCAAGGTTTTTCTCCCCAGTAACTGGGGTTTTTTCGTCCAGCAAAACAGGCAAATCAACCATAGAACATACGCAATTTACAGACACGAATACGGGTTAATGTATTTAATTACGGGTAACCCTAAAATAATAATTTAATAACACCTGCATTGCTGACTGTATTACAGACAGCCTGGTTGGCCATACCTCCCAAACGCTTCCGACATCTTGTTGAACCAATGCCACGTCGGATAGCTGCTGTACTGAGGGCAAAGGGAGGACCTAAGAAGTATTGGGTAGGTGGTTATAATTCAGTGATCACTCAGTGTATATTTTCACATGTAAATTTGTAATTTTTTTCTCAAATTCCTACACTTGTATAATTAGTAATATATATATTTTTTCTCCTATCTCATCCTTGTTTATTTCATTGTGTTAGCCTTTACTGTAAACCCCTGGCTTGCAGCCGTTAAGGGTATTGTGTACAGTGTGGGCCTTTTATATGCAATAAAGAGTTCTTCTTCTTCTAAAAATTCCTACCGTCATCTACGTCACTTGACCTCGGGTGTTTTTCACCTGGTGGGAGGAGAACGAAGATCCCACCAACTGTGCTACCCACGAGGGCAGGAAGAATGTAGAAATTTTGGGAAAAGAAAACATAAAATTTTATCTATTTATTTTGTATAAAAGTATTCACGCCGATCCTTCTCATAGGCAGACTGGAAAGCGAGTATGTCCGTACTTCAGCATGACCCCCTCCATATTGGAAAACCTTTAACCCAAATAAGATTATTTATTTTTTTTTTTTAACATAACTAATGTTGATATACGAAGAAGCATATTACCCAGCCAGCATCCATTGATAATCTTTACTTTTGGTCTCTATAACACGTCCCACCCATTCGTATTTCATAAAAAATACAACTTACAGAAGTGAAAGCGAAATGGAAATAAGTTTCACTTGGAATCCAATCTTTAACTTCTCCGGGGCACTTTTAATAGGATCTTCTGGAAAAGTAGAAGGGGCATTAAAACGCTCCATCAAAAATCTAAAATATTAAAAACGCATCCATTCGACACACCCGAATGGATGTATCACTCTGTTACCTGGGCAGACTGTATGTTATGTCGTCGAATTGTCAGTTTGCTGGATGAAACACCCGATTTTACGGAAAAAAATATGCAACCCTCATCTCATACTGCTTAACTTAACTCCAAAAATCCCGTAAAAATTCCTCTTGTTATTAACATGATTGGATCCCGAGTTTTTTTCTACCCGGTGTGAGGAAGGACAGGGGTTATATGTACTATACCGCTAACGAGAACGTACTGGTTCTTGACGTGCTGACAATTTATAAAATATTTATTTCATACGAGGAAAAGGCTATTTTAGTTTTTTCTGGCATCACTCTTAACCCATCTGCAAATATGAAAACAGAAAAAAATTAAATGTTGTTCTGAACTTAATCAATGGGAGGAGCGATTGTTCATGTGACACCCTATTATTATTAAAGATAAGTAAGACTTTTCTGCATCTCTGTCCCCATTAAACTTGAGAATATAGGAACGTGATAGTAGGAAAAGAAGGAAAGTAATAGTGAAAACAGAATACCCTCAACAAAATTGTTCATATCATAAAGAATTGTGAACCAAAACGGTCATTTGACTCGCTCTCACACCGACTCACTCCGTGGATGGCCCAGTCCATGAGACTACCGGATTGGCAGCCACCCAGAGTAGGCCTGCCCTGCATGGATTCAAAGGTCATCCACCTCTTTCAATCCGCAGACTAGCAGAGGTTTTTCAAAACGAAAAGGACAAATTGCCTGCAGCTGGCTTGGTCCTTCTCCCTCTTAAAACAAACTTAATTCACTAACTAACTCTAAGCTACAAACAGATATCATGTTCTATAAATAATGCAGAGGTGTCGAACAACACCTTGTTAGAACAACTAGAAGAACAGAAGTTCTTCTAACTGTTCTAACTCTTTCAGAGAAAGCACCTTATAGCAGGATGCATAGACCGCTGCACATACTTAAATATTTTGGTAAGGGATCCCTATACTTTTCTCTTCCTCAAATTTCTACGCGCCATATTTTTCTTCGTTAATACCAAATATAAGAATAGCGTGACTCTAGACACTGGAGCAGAACACTGCAAAAATAGCACCTGATCTGTTAATTTTACTACGCCCGTACTTCGGTGTATGCTTACTCAAACTCGTTGCTTAACCTGACAAGGAAAAAAAAGCACTCCCGACAGTCTGGCAAGCTGTACAACATAAAAAGGGCTGGTTAGTGTATTCCATGAATTGACTTTATTTGCCTTTGAATTTACAGTAAGTAAATTCAAAGTGAGTGCTCTTAAACTAGCCTCCAAGCCAGATCACTGCATGATGCATATACCCAATATCCTTAAGAATTTCGCTAAAGGGCTGGGCTATATCTAACTTAAAAATTGTTCAAGGAATATGGTACAGTGGCATATGGTTCATTCCGAAAATGTTTCCAATATAATACAGCACCCGGAAAGAAGCAGCTGCTGGGAGCATTTGATAACCTGCTTGTAGATGCTTGGTATAATTTCGGCAGCAGGACCAGAATGCGCGATTCTAAATAGTTACAAGAGTCTTCCCAAAGCATATTTCATTATTCTGGCAGATGCCAAATGTGTGTCATCAGGACTACCCGAACGTACTTTATTATATACTCAGTGATCACTGAATTATGACAACCTCCCTAATACCATGTTCCGCCACAAAACACTCTTAAGCAATGGCTGCACTATACGTCTAAAGACGTCCGTAGGAATTCTGCAGCCACGCTGTCTGCAAAGTATTCCACAACGTCCGAATATATGACAGTTAAGTGTCCATACACCTCACTTTCATTTCCAAAACATTCCACAGGTTTTCAATTGGATTGAGGTCAGGCGAATTTGGATGCCAATCAGGATGAGTGACATCTTCACTGTGTTCCTCGAACCACTCGTGCAAAATGCGGCCCCAATGACAGAGGGCCTTATCATCCTGGAAAATTCCCGTTTGTCCGGGATTTAATGTAACATGGAGGGTGCACATGATCTCCTAAGGGCTTCCGGTAGACTTCACCAGTAACACCACCAGGGGTTCTGATTTTTGCCAGTAAAAGATGTCCCATATTAAGCACCTACCACCACCTGCCCAGGTAGCGGACACCACGCACGATGGATCCATGTTGATTGCACTACACACGAAGTCATCCGTCCGCGTGTTGCACCCGTTATTTGGGCTCATCCGACCAACACACACGTTTTCAGTCCTACAGTATCCAACTACCGTGTTATGTACATCAAGCACTTGCCGTCGATGATGATCAGCGGCGAAGAGAGAGGGTATCTCTTGGGTCGACTGCTGTGGAACCCCCTACGTCTGAGTGTGCGGCACATCATCATTTGAGATATTGTTCTATCATTTCCCATATTGTATTGCGATGTCAACTCTCGCAGAGTGACCTGCTGCTGTGTCGTACAACACGCATCTCCCTTCACTCACCAAGAACATCCACGTTGCGTAATCCTTTAGATTTCTGTCGGCGGGAAGTGGTTTGACCCTTTTGACACCATCTTTTGTACACCTTAATCAGAATGAGCTGTTGCAGAAGAGATTTTTAGGAGCATCAGCGACTAAGGCTATATTGCTCCGTGGATGTTTATAAATTGAGTGTGCTCTGTGGTCGATTTTCTGTTTGTTGGAAGAAAAACCCGAGTTACTGGGGACAAAACCATACTACCTTTGCACGAGACCGACTAACTCAGCCGTGTTGTGAAAAAGGTAAATAAAAATTCCTTGTGTCATCGACAGGAATCGAACTGAGGTCTTTTCCACCCGGTGTGAGGAGAAAGGCGATTTTACCAACTGTGCATGCAACCTGGCGCAGGTTTTTCCTTAATCGTAACCTTTTGAAAATCCATGATATCTTTGCCAAGTCCCATAACTATTGCTTTATCACTTTAACTTCCACTAAGAGACGCAAATTATCACTGCTCTAGCGTTGTTGGCCGTATATTCCATTACGAATGGAGTGGCCGCAATTCAGTGATCACTGAGTGTATATGCACAATGTTACCACTTATTTTGTGGGATTATATTGCCTCCCAACAACCTTCTACAGTGCAGTCTCCGTTTGGTTAACTTTTGTCTACCGTTCCAAAAGAATTTGAATAGCCGTTGATGTAGTCTCTTCTCTTTTGAGTACAGTACTTAAAAGGCGATATTCTCACAATATTCATTAATTGATATCCTTCTTGCAATAAACATTTCTCCTAAATTCCACTGATATGCAGCACGCAGTAGTAAGGTGTTATGAGCATCAGCGACTAAGGCCATAATGCTTCGTGTATACTGCTGTAAATGTAGAGCGATTGTAGAAAAGGGTCGAATATTTATCTGCTTGTCGGTAACCGAATCTCATTCAAATCACTTGCTGTTTCCTTTGTGATTCGAGGTGAGCCCTTATTTCCTTTTGCACTCCTGCAACCCAGCATTATTATGCAGTATTTAACAAGCGTCCCTGTTTTTCTCTGTTCCCTTTATTATTACTAGCTGTTGAAAAGCTCCCCCACTTCCCTTTTAAAGAAATTCCAAGCTTCTTGGGTCCTGCAGCTAGTCTGCACCAGAGCAATGCTCAACAAAGGTCATATACTCCTGCAGAAAAGTCGGCTTTAAGCGCCACGTATCCTTTTCCCTGGTAAATTGTGGGAAACAGAGGAAGATCCGTATCTAATATGTTGTGATCAGTGATGGGCGAGATGCAACAATGTTCACATGTTTAACTCCAGTGATTTTTTAGCCATACACTTGGCACATAAATGCGGTCGATGCGCATACCTAGTATCTCTTGTGTCCAAATGGCATCCGTATTTCCTTTTGATTGTACATTCTCCAGACATCAATAATTAAGTCATGGCTCAAACTAATTTCGTAATACAGAAGCACCCCCATACTATGTGCAGGATCTTCTGTGCCCATTTTGTCCATACACACAGTTCCAGTCCCTACCAAGGTAACTCCAGCTGACACCTAACATAAAGAGACACATACTACTGAACACTAATTCATTCCGAAGTAGCTTGAGCGCATAAACTTTATTAAGATGTATTACATGCATCTAACTTCCCATCAACACTTACCATTGACTGTCCACGTCTCTCAGCAAATTGCGAAATTTTCTTACAGAGTGTAGTAATATAACGATCCCTACCGCTCTTACATTTCTTTCCCTAAATCTCCAAGATATTAAGCATTTAATTCCGTTTCGAAATTTCCGTGCTTGTACAACATTATGGAAGTGGATTCTTGAATAAACAACACTTCAGTCCCAAGTGATAACATTATCCAGCAAACGTGATGTTGAGTTGCTGTGGACAAAAACCTTCACATTAAGAGCGCTGATATCTACCATGCGAGTGTGTCGCGTGAGGTAACAGTAAATCGATCACCTCAATTTACGGGCAAAATATACTCACGCCCCATTTGCTTAATCTACACTGGCACGCGCTAAGGGTAATATTTAGAGGGAAGGGGAAATGCAATAAGAAATAATTGCAGTAAGCAACGGTTGTGCATCCGAACCATACATACAGATTATTCACAAATAAATGCAAAATTGTTCAGTTTAAAATTTACCTGAATAATTTTCGATATTTTCTGGAAGATATAGATGGATTGGAGTCTTCTGAACTTGAGTTGAGTAGTTGCAATCTTCAGAGGGGAGAAATGTAACACTGCTAATTTCAGGAAAGAAACGTCACTTTCTTGTGTCTGCGATTTGCTGGCACTCACTAATAAGCACTTTCTCCAGTGGGAGCGAGTTCTGTCCTTTTAGGGCAAACAGAGTTTGTAAAGATCCATCCCTAGTGGTTAGGGACACACTTAGTTGTGGCCCACCACCCTGCTATGTAGGCGGACACTGGGCAGGCTTTCCAGGTGATCACCTTCTTAGTGACCAGAAACACTTGAATATTACACAGCTCGTATCATCGCAGTTGAGTTGAACTCATGTTCCTGAGCTACCATACATAAGACTCTATATATGTCGCATGGTATTTGCACACTCGTGCGCATGCGTTTTATAAAATGTAAGCTGAATACCCACTACTGGATTGGATCACACGCGCTCAGTAATAACTTCAAAACCTGTTTACTCGGTATTCCACTTATGCACTGTTTTAGTTTATAAAATTGGTCTTGGTTTTCAAAAGAAGGTGTTCTGTAAGATTGAACAATCTATGAAGTCATTGATAACTTGTAGGGTAGAGGTGTGATGGGATGTCTGTCTCCTATCTTGTATTTGATTGTTAACAAGGTCGATAGTTTATAACGATTCGTACGAGTCCTGAAGTTTTTACTGAGACCATGAAGAAGAAATGGAGCTAATCTCCTTCAGTTGTGTTTCTTCTTTGATGATATCGGAAAGACATCTTTCGAGGATATTCTGGCTTCTTCATTCTGTGCAGGTAATTCAAACTTTCTGTATATGTAGAATAATTTTATTTTTCGAAATTTATTATGATTTGAATGAGAAATTTTGTTTGCAATTTTTGGGCCTTCACTATTATTGTATTTGATACAACGTATTATTTATAAGTTCTGCTCACCGTTGGCGAAATTTAGATGGATAGTTCTATAAAGGAGATTTCTGCGGTAAGTCATGGGTCGTTTTGAATTTCGCTTGGGTAGTTGTGAATCGATAATAAAGAAACGTTGCACCAAGGTCAAACCCCTGATGATAGTCCTCGGCTTTTAAATTTAGTTTTCTGCTAGTTGGAGTTATTAGTCTAATTAGATATTCCTTATTTAAGAACTCTTAATTGTGCATTCTTTCTTTAATTTAGAAAGTGTCATGAAGTTTTAAGTTCTCTTTAACCAAAGAACATACGTTTATGGTTTGGTTAGCTGTGGATAGATTCTGGAGTACTCAGTTCCTCCACAGTTTTTTGCTTTATAGCAGTTGGTCGCTGTTATAAGCTGCGGATAATCTGGTTATTCAGTTCTTATTTGCTGCAAATAAATTTATAATGCGGTTTTAATCTGGATGTTGTATCGTTGATAGCCCGGTATTCTGCATTGAAAATGGTTGTGCAAGTTTTGCCTTGCAGGGGCTGTTGGTGCGAGCAAGACATTTCTAGTCCATTATAAGTTTTTGATGAAAATCCAAACTTATAAAAGAACAGTTTGTACTTGAATTCAAAGAAGATTCCTGTAGTTAATGTGATGTGAAATTAAGTTATATTTCTTGAATTTTCAGCGGGATTGAGCTCAAGGGTTTTTGAAGTCTTTTATTCATGCCATTTACAATTAATTAACCTAATGTTCTTCGTTTACTTTTGATCTATATTTTGAAGTGTAGGAGACACAGATAACGCAGTGGGAGGAGTTTTATTTAGTTCAAAGTCTGTTGCTAGTATGGAGATGATTAGGAGCACCACAAGCTCGTGTGACTCATTTCTGAGAGCAATCTGCAGACAGCTTTGATGGATACGATTCTTAATTGCTGTAATCAGATTGCTCCGGATTCAAGCAGTTATTCAAACTCGAGAAGGCTCATCACATTATAAAGCATATTTCATTCTTTGTAAAACTATGGTCCATCCATCCGAGTGCGCTAGGTTTGTGCAAAAAGTATCCGAATTACGCTCGTTAATCAAGGTTGAGCCAACGCAGCGCACAGAGAAAAAGTATTACGTGTTTAGACATGTCTAATCCTTGCCTCTACGCACTAAGCTGTTCATTATTAATATCAGCTGATAACAAAGACTTGTTTTCATATCTCATCATATTCAAAATGTTGGTGTGCACCGAAATATATGTATGTTGAACTTTGTTTAAAATTAGGGGGGGGGGATATATATAAGGAACGTTTTGTCTTCTTAAAATAGGGAAATGGAAGACTGTTTCCCCCACCCCCATCATCTTGTGTAATGTTACCTTAAAGTAACAATGTTGCGCCATTGAGAAAAAATAAATTAACACAACAGGTTGTAATTAAAATTCGTTTAATAAACTAGGTTAGGAACACATAAAACAAAATCTCTCATCTACATTCTAGAAAAGTACTTTGGCATTACAGGAAGCCTGCTAAAAACTATCAACCTCACTCTTACACCAAGACAACTCATCAGCTATAAATCCTTCCAACAGGAGTGCATTATAACGAGAAGAGTATCGCGGGAGGTGTCCTGTCCGGTCTGCTGTTCGCCGCTGCCCTTGAACGTTTCCTCGCAAGGTACACTGATTTCTCATCATATGTTGACGACCTCAAATTATACATAACATCTAAAGAAGCTGAACAAACTCAATCTGACAAATCAGCGAGTCTCCGCTGTTTAACTCCACCTCGTGTGTCTGTGAAGAACAGAATTAACTGTAAGAGGGCCAGAAATATGTTGATATAGGTTTGTGTTTATTCTGTTCTGGCCTCTTGGCTACCCAGAAGCATCAGTCACCTGGACAGATGATTCTGGGTCTGTATTAATTTTTATTTAAAAAAAAGAATAAAAATAAATAATAAAAAAGTAGCCTTCGATAAGTACACGTTTTGTCATCCAGAATAGCAGAGAAACAAACTGTCTTCTCACTCACACAGGTGCATGTGATGGATTGTTTTGGTTCCCTACTCGGCGTTGATTCTTTTTCTGCAAGCAAAGACTCGGAGGCAAACTTCTGGAGAGCTGAGAGATGGTTCTTAATCTGCAGAAGCAATTCCTGTAGAGAGTTAGGAGCTTCGTCGTAGATTGCACAGTTAAAGAGCAGGTGACTCCAATCTTCTGTATTCCCGCACCGGCAGAGATCGGCGTGATGCCAACCCAAATGATAGTTTTTGATTGAGGGAGCCATGTCCAGTTACCAGAAAGGAAGTTTCCATAGTTAATGAGCACCAGGGTTTAACCGATTTTAGAGAGTAAGAAGGTCACATTAAGCAGGAATTTTCTTGTCGCAGCTCCAAGTGGGGTGGTGCCCCATCTGGTCTGCCAGATACTAATTAGCTCGTTAAATCATCTGGATTTCTCTTTTTTTAGGATCTTCATTTAAATTTAGCTGGATACCAAGTAATTCTGAAGGTATTTGTTTTCTGCGTCGAAAGCAGAGTCGACGATAGATGACAAATAGATCCAACGGAAGGGATCCCGCAATAACTTGCACTGCAGCGGTGGAAACTGTTCTACAGACTCTGAGAATAGGGAGAAGCATGCTCCGGTGGATGGAATTCAGTTTTAACCTAAGTTTGGAATTGGTGGCCCGTTGAAACCAAGCTCCTGCCGCGTATGTGACTATGGACAGGAAAACGGCATTATAGTAGAGCAAGAGTCGCTCCCCTCTGGAAATTGTAATAATTGACCCTGTGATTTTTATTTTCTTATTTTAATACTCATGTGAATCAGATGAGGATAGAAGGAAAGCTTATGTTCAATAAAGACCCCTAGGAGTTTTGCCTGAGTGACTATAGGGAGCCGCTTGCCAAAAGTTTTAACTTGGGGAGGCAGCCTGGGGTCCAATTTGGATTTAAAAAGTATAATTTTTGTTTTCACTGGATTAATTTTAAGTTTTTTAGCCAATGTTCCAGATAACAAATATAATATTTACTTACTTATGTGTATTCTATGGGCAAAAAATAATCTTAAACTGTTAGCCTGGAAGTGTACGTGTAGGTAGTGTTAGTGTAATGTAACATCAGGCTACTTTGCCACCAAGTAGCAGCCACCACATGGGTAAATGCCACGTGGTGCCCGTCCCTGGCACGGACAACCGAGCCTGGGTCTACTAAATCAGTCTGTGCAATTTAGCACTAAATGCCGGCACTCACCAGTGGTAGTGCAAGACTGGTGGTGCCAGCAACCCCGCTCCCAGGCTGCCCACACTTGGAAGCCAGTTAAAAAAAAAAAAGAAAGAAAATTTCACTGCAGCCATTTTGAGCCCACTGCAGAATGGAAGCCTCCTCAACAATTCATGTTGAGGGAATTGGACCACAGTCTATAGTAGTCAGGGGTTGAACCGTCATCTACTCAAAGAGCGTGTACTACTGCACTCCGCTCCTGACCACTTGGCTACGGAGGCCTTGTAGTATAAACTAATAACTCGCTTGCCAAAACTCCAATCGAACTTGGTAACTGTTAATAATTGACGCGGTGAACTTGTTTAATTTAGAACTTAAATAATCTAAGTGTACAAAAAACTGCAGCCTGTCATCTAACAGTGCAACCAAATATTTCACTTTAGAAGCCAAGGGAATTTGCTTATTATTAATTAGCATATGGGGGTCTATTATAGTCCAACTCCCCTTCATTAACATCATAACGGTTTTGCTCTCCGAAATTTTAGATTATGCAATATAAATTCAACTCTATCTTGAAAAACTTGTCTAAATTTACCAACAGTACAAAGTACTACATTGTTGGCATAAGACACTTTATGGCAATTAGGAATTTGTCTAGTCAGCCACTGATTCAGAACGAGATTCCAAAATACTGCCCCAAAAACAGAGCTTTATGGACACCCCCAATTTATATCATTGTTAAAAACTAAATGACTTGCTTTAGCCATAATTTTTCCTACCCTCAGGATAGCTACTAATCGTTTTATACAATAACTTAGGACAATTTTTAGTGATCTCAAAGAATTTAAAATGCTTTTATACCAGACCGTGTCAAAAGCTCCTTCAAAGCCAATAAAAAGAGCTAAGACCTACTTGTAGGTAGATTATTCACAATAAGAAACAGGTCCTGTATGGCATCTTCAGTTGACAAATTCTTAAAGCCATACTGATGTTCAAAAGTTACATTATTTTTGACAAATAAAGTCTTAATCTTAATAGCAATAACCGCTCATACAACTTCCCAAGGTTTGCTAAAAGTGATATGGGCCTGTAGGCCCTTGGATTAGTTAAAGGTTTGCCTGGTTTGTGTAACAATTTCAAAAGTGTAACCCTCCAATAAACATTTATTGTACATCCACATAACAACTGAGAGAACATTTCAACCATCTTCAAAATACAATTATTTTCAACTAAGTCTGTGTCCAGTGTCTTATTAATATTTATTTTATCACAGACAGACAAAAACTCACGTTCAGTAAATAAATCTATATCATCTGGACATACGTAAAACTGATTATGATTATCCTCCATTAATTTACTTCGCTCATAAGTATCATCTGAACCAAAAACATGCTGTTTGTTATAGTCTTAATTAGTAGAGTGCCATTTGTTAGTTTCAGTGTCATTAACTACCACAGTACTAATAAGTTGTTCACGTTAATTTTATTGCGTGATAACTTAGTTACAACTAAATCCTTCCATGATTTTAATTTAATCTCATAAATACATTTATGGTAAATCTTTCTTCTAACACTGTACAATTCTTTATATACCTCTGCCTTAGTTGATCACCCACTCCTGAATCTTTGATAAACTTTTCTCAACGAACAAACTTCTCTCCTTAAATCAGAAAACTGGCCCGTCCACCATGGAACATTCCTAATGTTCATTTTCTTCTTTCTTGCAAGGCCTTAAATGATGAGTTCTGTACATAAAAAGCGTATTCTGAGGCCTTTAAGCTATTTACATACCCAGACAAATTTTCAGAAAAACTTCTAATGAATTTATCAAATTTATGCCAATTAATTCTGTTATAGTTAAAATTCTTCAAATCATCTACAGATTTTTCTTTAAGTTCATAATGGTTAACCTTAATATAAAATCTAACAGCTCGGTGATCACTATTAGTGCAGTCTGTTAGTAGGTCCCAATCACAAACCCTTCTAGCCATCTGCTGAGATATCATAGTTACATCAATATTTGAACTGCCATGTACATTGTAAAATGTGTAAGGTTCTATTTAGTAAATTTAAAACATGTAAATTCTATCAATAGTTAGACTGTACCATAATTTAGATTTGGCATTGGCATCTGTTGCAATTATTAAATTACTATTTCCTGTATTAGCCATTAAGTGAACCAAGTACTGAATTGAAACATCTACATCTTGGCTTGGAGGACAACAAACAGAAGCCAAATAAAAGAATATTACTCCCACATTAATATAAACACAAGTGGCACACTAGATGCACATACCAGACAACAGTTACATTTATATTCGGGTTAAAACAACAATAGCTGTTTTAGGCTGCACAATACAGCTATGAACAACTTTAGAAGACACTGGAACTCCAGTTACTTTATAACTGTTAGTATAAACACCCACATATAGTTCTTTAAACATAATATGTCCACCTTATTATCAGTCACATAAAACTCCAGTTCATCCATCAGCTCTTCACCTTTTGTACATTTAATTGAAGCACCGAAATTATTACATCACTATTATCAGAAACTCTACACAGATTTACGTTATGTATATTAACCATTCGCAACCCTCGTACTAGCTAACTCCAGGGCTCGAATGTATTTAGGACATTTAGCGTCTCTCACAGAATGTTGACACTCCCTACATCTCCTTTTACTGTTCGCGTTATTTGGAGGAAAATTCCTGCGTTGACAATCCACAAAAACATGATCCCTTGCCTACTATGGCCACAAGAAACAGATCTGTGTGTACAATAATTCGCTGAGTGTCCATAACCGAGGCATTTAAAGCAAATGCAAATTTTCTAAACTTATGTGAAAAATACCCAATATAAATTCTGTCATTCTCAAACAGGTGCCTATATAACTTTGGTTCAAAGCCAATTACCCAATTAGTAACCGTTTGCTTTAGAACTAGTACTAAATCTAAAGGTAATTCCATTCATTTTTAACCTTCTCTTCACTAAATCCAAAGTCCTTTAAATTCTTGTGAAACAAATTATTAGCAATGTCTTCCTTTGAAGTATCCTTGGGAGGCATGATAATTTCAACTTGTACTTAATACCCTTTCTCATAATAACTTCAGATTCAATTATTCTGTTCAACTCGTCAGGATTGGCAGTTTCAATTAGAACACCTTTATATCTTATTAATCTCATATTTATCACTTTAATATCTTTTAAATCCTCTTTCAAACTACTCACTACAACGTTCCTTACCTCTTGACTACCAGCGAATTTATCATATTTACAGGTCTCAGAATTATAGTATTATTTTGTCTCGCACAATCTTCTTTCCCTCCTCTCCACTATTTTCTCTGTCCTTTAAACCCTTATCCGTCGAGAACTCTTCAGGTTCCACATACATTACACGCATTTTTAACTTTGTCTGCAAATGACGGCTGATGGGGCTCAACCCCAGTCACAAAAGGCTGACCCCTTGCTAAGTCATCATAAAGACTCGCTCTAAGCTGTAATTTCTCGTTCTCGGCCTTCATTCTTTCGTTATCGATCCAAAGGGCCGTTGTAATAATTTTCCATATCGACTCATTTGTCGAGAACAAAATTGGATGCTGATTTTGTAACCTTGTTAGCTTCATTTGTAGTGTAATCTACCACTAACTTCTTAAGTTTAGTTATTAGTTCATAAATTGTATTAACTTCCCCATACCTACATCTCTGTTCGTTTCGCGTCTCAGAAATAATCTGTCTCCACCTAGTATAACTGTGCTGATATACAGAACTCTGTAAAATGGGCCTGACGTGTGAATTAGTGTCTTTGCGATGTGTTAGTGAATATACTGTAGGATGTGTTGTTTGTTAGGCCTCTTTGCCACCAGAAGCAGCCATCACTTGGAGAGCTACTGCCCGGTGCACGTCCACCTGCACGAAGAGCCGAGCCTGTGTCCAATCTCAAACAGCATCCACTGGAGTAGTGTTAAACTAGTGGATGCTTACCCCTTATGCACACATTGCCCAGATCTGTGCAAAAAAAAAAAAAAAAAACTTGCAATTGTAAAATGACTATGTATTCCAATGGATTCCAATTGTAAACTGACTATGCATTCCAGTTCATTTCCACAAATATTTCTACCACATATTCGAATTAGAAAAATCTGTCTCTTTTATTATCCACCATGCGTACGATATACATCTTTAACTTATTAAGATTGCTGCCTAAGTAAGCTCACAATTTTTCTCCTTTTCGAAAAATTCTGCAAGCAGTTAATTTCCCCGAGAATCCAAAAGGACAAATACGTTATTCTCATTCAAATTTGGTACATCATTCTACAGCAAGGCACAGGCCTCTTCATAGATGGGACAGTATAAAAGAATATACAACCAGTTCTAGGGTTCTCCACAAATACAAAAAGGGTCAGTTTCTAAATTCAGTTGTCAAAGGTTCTCTTTGAATGAGCCATGTCCGGTAAGAATAAATGAAGTTGTCATTATAGAGAAAAACCAAGCATTATTTTTATTCATAATTAAATTTACGTCCTTAATAAAAAGATGAGTGACTCTGCCTGCTTCACTTATGCTTCCCTTACTCTGACATGCTCATATGAATTTGTTCCCAACGTTTTAGTGTTTGTCTTAAATGGAATTACTGGATTTCCAGAAATACCCGTGATAGATAGAAACTTTCTTTTCTTTATCCAATATAATATACCTCGGTAGGCTACAAACATATCCGATGAGATAGTTGCAATCAACACCTGTAAGGCATTGTTTGACACTGTTCTATTTGTGGCCGGTAACATAGAACGCTGCACAAGGGTCAACTTAGTTCTCATTTTAACATTGACAACACTATGCGCCGAAACACCAGAAGCATATGTCATAATTGGGAGAAAAACTGCAGAGTAATCTAAACTGAGAGTTCTTTTATTCAATTCCCACTCTGATCTTGAAATCCTGAAAAGAGCAGCTGTAAAATTTTTGGTTTTCTCTGCAAGATTACAAACATGTGTGTGAAAGTTTTTAGCTTATTTTATAGGATGATTCCAAGATATTTCAAATTCTGTATACACATATGGAACTAATTTTTTTTTGAATAAAAACTCTAGGTGGCCTTTGATAATCAAACCTATTCTTAAAAATCATGATTTTGGTTTTAGAAGTTGATATTTTCAATTCATTAACTGTTGCCCATTCCAGGAGATCATTCAATACCTCATTAGCTCTATCCTCCAACATACTCCTAGACCTACCAGGTATATAGAGTCATCAGCATATGCTATCTTAAAACCAAACTCAATGTCTTTTTGTAATCCAGCACCGCATTCCATAACAAGGGACCAAGAAGTGACCCTTGTGCACATCTTCTAAAGATATGTCTTGAATAGGTTTGAGTTTGTGCTTTAACCATAATAAGCCTCTTTGAAATATGATCTTATCACACAACCATTCTTAGAGACCTGAGGGCACTTCCCTACCATATGGTGTCAAAAGCACCTTCAAAGTCAACAAAACTAGCCATTTCATACACCGAACGTGAATCTCGACAGTGACTTGTCAATGCTGTAATAGCATCCTCAGCAGAGGAACCTTTCTTAAAACCATATTGTTGTAATGAACATAGACCATGTTTTATTAATTTTTCTTGTATTCTAGGAGCCAAGAGTCTCTCAAATACTTTCCCTAAGTTCGAGAGGCTTTTCTAATATTTTTAAGAACGCAATTTTCGACATGTTTGGAAAATAACCAGTCAAAAAACGTTTATTATAGAGATTCAATAATATATTTGGATGGAACTCAAAAAAATTTACAATTGCAATGTTTTCTATAAGATAAATTCCTGGATAATTCTGTACATTTAATTTAGAAATAGCAAATGATAGCTCCATTAATGAAAATAGTTCCACATCCGTGCCACTAAAATATAAACTGTTGTCCTGACGTATATCTTGCTATTCATAATCTTGAATCAAAATCTTGATCATCATCTGGAAATAAATTAATTGTAATCGCGTCAATTAACTTTTCCATCTACTGTCTGTGCATGTCCCACTCCAACCTCATAATAAAGCACTGGACTAATTAACTTGTCACGACTAAGCCGGTACACAAGACCCTCAAGGATTACCCACAGTCGTCACTACATTTCTCCATGATAACAATTTCTGTTCCAAAATCGCTGTATGGTAAACCTTCCGTTTTTCTTTATATTCCACCCTAAGCACGTTTACCTCCTCAATATGCCAATCCCTATGTCGTTGATAATTCTGCCTGGCAACATTTGAATCAAGCAAGGAATCTTGCTAATTTAACACAGTTTTATATTTTAAGAGACTTTTTTTACAATAAAGGTGGCGCTGTAGCCAATATGTCCACCACCAGTATGTTTCCTATGTTACATAACAATATTACAAGATGGCAGTAGAAACATTTATATATTTCAGTCTGCTGGGTCTATATCCTCACTAGGATGAAAAACTGAATTACTTTCCCTAACTGGTTAACTTCTATATCTACTTGTATTCTTTCTTCATTTGCAGGTGGCTCCTTTGACAATATATCAACCCACAAGTTTATCTTCATTAATATTCATAAAATGTTTCCTATTGTCTTTGTGTAGTCCTACGTTGTATTATTTCTTTATGTTACATTAAAATATCAGAGAATATCTATTTATAAATCTCAACTATTAAACTGCTTTTTGAACACCATGAAGTTGGTTTTTGATGCCGAAATTTTTAGTTTATTCGTGTTAGACCATGCGGAAAGGTTATCTAGAACTGCCTGAATACGTTGTTCCAAAACGGTTCTTGACCTACCCGTCACTCCAACCACAAAGTCGTCCCCGTATGCTATTTTAATATATCCATCGTTGTCTCACGTCAGCCACTGCTCCAATACTGCGTTCCAGAGGAGAGGCCTCAGTAATGATCCTTGAGGGAATCCTCTGGAAACAGTTATACTATATTCAAAGTGACTTGCACAAACTTTGATTCTCCTGTCCTTAAAATAAGAACGCATTACTTGGTATGTGTACTGGTCACATCTTGTATTTCACAATGATCCGAGGGCACTCTCCCACCAACGGAAATCGAAAGCGCCCTCAAAGTCAACGAACACTGCCAAGACGTATTTTTTTTGTGAGTACTATATGTATTTAAGCAGAGTTGTAATAGCATTTGCTGTAGAGTGCCCTTTCTTAAATCCATGTTGGTGGATAGAATAGAGGTTATTATCCTGTAAATTCTTTAGGATTCTAGGTGCGATCATCCTCTCAAAGAGCTTGTTGAGGTTCGCCAATAGAGATATTGGCCTATATGCTCTTGGATCTGTTTCTTCTTGCCAGGTTTATTTAATATTTTGAGTAAAGCCAATTTCCAGGATTCTGGAAAAGACACCTAAGAAGCATTTGTTGAACATATTTAGGAGAATGTTTGGGTGCAATTCAAAAAATTTAATGATACCTGATTTTCCAAGAGATCAATGCCCTGACACTTTTTCTTATTTAGTTTAGCTACCGCAGCTCCAAGTTCTACAAAGGAGAACATCGGTACATCTGTCGACCCTGTATATTCTTGATTTTGTTTACGTGTTTCAGCTTGCTCTTCCATATCTAGTTGGACGTCATCTTTAGGGAAAAGTTTATTATAGTCGCCACAGAAGACAGCCAGTCCACAGTCTTTTGGCCCTCGTTGATAACTATTTGATAAATATCTCCACAGAGAAGTTTATTCCTTGTTATTTTATATATAATACCAAAAGGGTCAGCATTTCTTTCATTCTTAACGAGGTCTTGCCAGCAAATTAGCTTATTTTCAGTAATCGCCCTGTGGATATAAAAACAAAAACTATTTTTAGGCCACCCTAATAATTAAATTCATCTGCCGTGCTGTATGTCTTATGTCTGTTAATTCCGTGTGTTCTATGGTCGATTTGTTTGTTTTGCTGGACGAAAAACCCCAGTTTCTGGAGGAAAAACCTTGCTAAGTACGCCTGACACCGACTAACTCAGCCACGGAGCGAAAAAAGCCCATTAAAGTTCCTCGTGTCATCGACGGGATTGGAATCCGGGTGTTTTCCACCCGGTGTGGGGAGGACGGTGACGATACCACTGTGCTACTCGCGCAGACTATGAATGTATTAAGCAAGCCTTCGTATGTGAGATACAGAGCCAGAAGTAATACGTTTGCAAGATTGGGGCTGTCACTTGAACTTAAGTGATACTTGAACTTAAGTATCATCGGTCGCCATCCAGGTTCTCACCAATGTAAGACTCCTCATCTGTAGGTCACTCACTTCAGCTGCTACTAGATTAGTATTAACAACAAACAGAAACCCCATTGGGTTAATTCAAATTACAATCAGCTTAAGAGATTACAAAATGACCATTTGGGACATTTTATTTTTTATATTAAAGAAATCGGTCCCTGCCAGTTTTCCTGGCATCCATCTTTTCTAATATCCACCCCAACCTCGCTTGCTCAGTTCCCTCGATCCATATGCAGTATTTCTCTGATCTGCTTACCTCTCTAGCCAGATGACTGTTTTAAGATACCAAGACTCAGTAAGTACGGTAATTAGTTGTGTAAGTATTGTAGTAGTTGACTCTATTATCTGGGATAAAAGGGTTTAATATTTATTAAATATCTGCGTTTTGAAGATTTTAAATAAATATTCCATCTTAACATTTAGCCAATCGATAATCCAACCCTCAAGGCTAAAACGTTTTTAATGTTTACATATTTAAGGACAGGATATAAGTATCTCTGAACGTGTTTTTGTAATTGTTTCTGATTCATTGATTTATATTTCTCCTTTAAGAACCGTTATATCCTTTTAGAGATGGTTCTGTTTAATGTGCCGTCTAGCTTTTTGGATTTACTGAAATGACTAGTTCAAATGATTTGTCACTGCCTTCAGCATAGCATTCAACAAGATTTCGACAGTTCAGTGTCCTGTATGCCTATGGTAATTTTGAATCCGATTATTGCGTTATCCAATGTTTCGTGTTGATTTATTAATATTTATAATGAGATTAAGTAAAAGCAGATAATCTCATTAAATTATTTGCCTTTGGAATCATCCAAAGAATATCTTGTCGAAGTTTTGAGGTGGGGAAGATTTAGTTCTCGACATTTATTACCTGCTAAAGAGCAGATCGATTAATTAGTTATTGTCACAGTGAGTTTTACGTATTTGTTGGTTGATTAGTGGAGTCTGAAATTGCATCAAATGTTTTCCTTTTTTCCTGAGCAGGACTTTGTAAGTTCTTAAGGTCTAGATTCTGTGGCTCTTTCACTTCCCGTTGAAAACGCATTTCATTTGATTTGTTTAGAATTGAAGTATGGGTTACTAAGTGGTTAACAGATTGTAATTTAGTTGCTGTGTCTTTGGTAATGTAAGTCAGTTACGTGATAGGTGTTGTTATTCTGTACAGGAAACTTTCTGAGACAATTTCTATTTAGTTATAAAAAAATTTATTTATAACAGTTTTTTAAGGTACAGAAATTAAAACGTACCATGTTATTAAAATATAAAAAGTATCTACCAGATATTTAAACTATTAATGAAAAAATGGATAAAAAAGAAAAAAAAGCATGCGATTATTCCCTGAACATCTTTCAACCTCTGGCCGCCAGATTGCAATTCAGGCTTGTGAAAATTTACTTTTGTAATTAGCCTACACTTCTTAAAAAAATGATCGAAGAACATTCCACAAGAACATTCACTGACTTTTTCCACCTCACAGCCATCTTCAAAACTGATGTCGAACAGAATGTTAAAACTTGGTACTGAATGGTAGTCAAATACATCTGCGCACATCAAAGCTGAATTGTTCTCGCCATTGCACTGGGCACAGTTAATGTTGCGGTACCTTGCTCTTTCACTTATTACTGGATCTCGGTAACTATAGCAATTATCAAGCACAATGGTGTCCTTATAACCAGATGGGCACGTGCTGATCTCGGTTCTGTCACAGGATCTGCCGTATCCGATTGCTTCTCTCGAAAAGGTTGCAATTTCGCAGTAGTGAAAGTGAGTCTGATTGTTTGTATTGTTCCAGATTTGCAATCCCCATTTCTTTGCACCTGGATCGTAGACGATATTCTCTTTGATGTATTCATCGCTCAAATCTGGACGAAGACACTCCATAGAAACCTTCCAAAATGAAATATTTTTGCTTTCATCATTGCAGACAGCACAATAATAATTCTTATAAGTAATTCCACTGTCTTTGCTCACAACTGGCGTGTTTCCAAGTGGATCCACTTCGAAGGGTATTTCCCGTATGCACTTATTTTTAATTTCCAAATCTTCCCAGTCCGGACGACAATCACTGAGAACCAATTCAGCATGGGCGTAGGGTAACCGTATGCATTTTATCTTGGGGCCTTCCACGTTATCCGACCGGTACGGAGAATCACTGCAACAGTCTCCAAATAAATTGCACAGTTTATCACACTGACACCCTGGAATGCCTGAAACCTTGCAAGTATTTTTGAAATTTCTCCTAGATAACAAAACGCACGCAATACATAAAATGACATAAAAAAAATTATACCAGTTTCCTTCGATAGAATATCCATGAGTGATGCTCTCGTGTTTTGTATAACCAAATAATCCACAGAACTGACGAATGCCCGTCTTGAGTCTATTTCATTTTAATATAATTTCATCTTATTCCTAAAAGAAATCCCAATTAGTTTATTAGTAGTGTGGATGTCTGATATTAAAATATAAAAATACACTTCTCGACAAAATTAACAGAACAAAATGTTTTTCCTGAATATTTTATTGCGAACAGTGTCGCCGAAGGAGAATATTTGATACAATAGGTATCCCGGCATCCAAATTAAGATAATTCAATAGAAATTGATCTACCACCTTACAGAGCCCCATATTCTGCAAATTATTCATGACAATAAAATCACTGGTTGCGACCACATCACTTCATTCCTTCTTTGGCTTGCTCAGTGGGACAGCCATATCTCCAGTACCCAGGATGTCAAGTCATCATCGTTTAAATGATTCATTGAGATCGCGGGCTGTTAGACTTTCTTGAACTTGAAGCCGGGTAGTCGCAGACTAATGTGACAAGCTGGCGTAATGTGTCACGAAGGGTCTTCTCGGAACTACGGAACCAGTTTCAGGAGACAGGAACCATTTCAAGAAGAGTTGGCCGAGGTCGCCCTAAGTCTAGGTCAACCAGAACAGACCGCTATCTGGCTCTAATAAGAGAATCCTACGATGTCTTATCGTCAACTCTCTCTTGAGGTTGCTGCAGCCACAAGTGAAAATATTTCCAACCTAGCTGTGTTAAGAAGGCTCAATTCAAGTGGACTCTACGCAAGGAAGCCAATGGTTTGTATCCCATTAACCTCAAACCACCGCAGAGGTCGTCGAAACTGGTGCAACGAACATGCTACTTGGAGCCTTAACAAATGCGGTACAGTTCTGTTCTCTGATGACTCAAAATATAGCCTACAAATGGATTCCGGACGATATTTCAACTGTAGATAATAAGGAATTCAGTACAATCCCTCCAACATCAGAGAAAGCGAGACTTGTGGTGGAGGCGATATTCTCGTGTCGGCTGGAATAATTTTCAAAGGGCGGATCAATCTTCATGCTTTTGATGGGGGAACCGTAGCTGCTCAGAGGTACCGACAACCGAACCTCGAACCCTATGTGCAACCTTTAGGGGGTGCGGTTGGCCCAGATTTTATTTTCAGTCATGACAACGCCACTGCACAGAGAGCTCAAGTGGAGGAGGAATATAGTGAAGAGAATATCCAACGATTAGTATTAGTGATGACCACATGGTACAAGGAAGCCTACTGCTTATGTTGTACCAACCAAAAAAATAAAAATAAAATAATAATAGGAAGAAAATTTTAAAATAATAATAGGAAGAAAATTTTAAAATAATAATAATCAATAACACAAAAGGAAATAGACAACCTATGCGTTTCTGTACTCCCGTAAGTAATTATCCAGCTGATCTTTGAATTTGTCCGAACTGTCAGCCTCTACCACCCATATAGGGAACTTATTCCAGTAATTTATAACTCGCTGGCTAAAATAACACTTCCTGCAATCCAGTCTAAACATCTACCCCCCCGTAACTTAAAATTATGGCCCTTAGTTCTAGAATCATAACCGTGAAAATTTCGTCCTCATTCATTGTACATACGTCCCTCATAGCCTTAAACACCTCAATTAGGTCTCCTCTAAAGTGTCTAGTTTCCAAGCTATGCAATCCACATATTCGCAGTCTTTCCTCATATGGACCCTTTTGCCATCTCACCAGGCGATTTACCCATCTTTGGACCGTTTCAAGAATCACAATGTCTTTCTTTAGGTGCGGTCTCCATACTTGAACACAATATTCCAAGTGTGGTCTAACAAAAGCCTTATATAATAGGATTATTACGTGCTTATCTCTACTAGCAATTTTTCGATAGGACACCACGGGCCTTCATTGCAACCTGTCCACAATGCTCGGATAACTTCATCTGAACGTATCATAACACCAAAGTCCCTTTCCTCCACTACCGGCTTTAGTTCAACTCCAATAAATGTATAAGTTATTTTGGGGTTACTGTTCCACAGGTGCAATATTTTACACTTTACTGGATTAAAGCATATCCGCTATTTTTCTGACCAACCCAGAAGTCTATTTGGGTCACTCTGAAGAAGTCATTAACTACTCTACCAATCTTTACATCATCTGCCAATTTAGACATCACGCACTGTATCCCTTCATCGATGCGTCATTTATGAAAATCGAAAACAGCAGTGGTCCTAATACTAATCCTTCGGGAATCCCACTTCTTTTTACATCAATCCAATCTGGAGAATAACCATTTATTACAACTTTCTGTCTCCTGTCCTGAAGCTCTTCATTTAAGGATTTTCCGTGTTTTTTTTTTTTTTCTTTTGTTTTTTTTTCAAACTGTTCCAACTTATAAAGTAACCGCTCATGTGGGACTGAGTCAAATGATTTGCTGAAATCCAAATAAACAATGTCAAAATTATTCTCTAAATCCAGCTCTTGAGTGATCCTGTCAAAATAGCTAACCAGATTAGCGATTTTGACAATGAGATAATTATAGTAAATTTTAAAGTACCGTGTTTTGTATAACTCGCCTAATAAAATAGCAATAGCTTAATTTTTCGGTACTCACCTCCGATATGCGAGTACTGATAGACTGAGCTATTGTTGTTTTATTAAGTGTTAAATCAGGTTAGTTAAACATGATTTTCCCTTTACAAAACCATGCTGAGTATCATTCAGAATTCCATTTCTATCTAAATGATCCTGAATTCCACCCTTGATCATAGACTCCATTGATCATTATTTTCCCCACTACTGAAGTTGGACTAACCAGCGGTCATTTATTCACTCTTAAAACCACCCTTATGTATTGGAGATACATTGGCACTTTTCCAATTTAACAGAATCACTCCCTAGTCCAGTGATGATCTCATAATTAGCCTCAATGGTTCAATGCACCATTTGCCACCTTCCTTAAGATTATGGCGTTAATGTCATCAACCCCAGGAGCCTTACTGACTGGTCTGTAGGCTAGAAAGTTTATTTTTATTAAATAAACTTGTGAAATTTTAACATCATTAATAATTTTTTTCAACTCCACTGCCATAATTTCTCTTTGACATAAACGGTTTTTCTTCTATAAATATCGATGCAAAGTAACTGTTCAGTTCATCTGCAACTGCAACTTCAGCTGGGGGTATCTAATACTATCTCACGTCCATTAAAAAAGGTCTGATCTGGTTTGTTCTTCTCTTCTTTGAATTTATATATGTGAAGAATTCCTTACCCCCCCCCCCCTTATTTGCTCTCTTTGCCAGCGATTTCTCATAATAAGTCTTCGCCAGCCTAACCTTTTCTGTGACACGATTACAGATCACTTTGTAGCTGTTATAGGCTTCAGTAATTTTTATTGCCCTGTAACATTTCGATGGCGTCTTTTTCTGCTCAAGTAATCTGGCAACTTCATTATTCATCCAACTTGGAAGCCTCCTCATGGAGTACGATTGCCGTGGCCAGCACGATCAGCAGATTTTAATCCGATCGAACATGTGTGGGACGCCTTTGGGCGTCTCATTGCACGGCGATAGCCACCTCGTTGGTCACGTGAGGTAATGTCTGCGCTGGTGGAAGAATGGAATTTGTTTCTACAGAATCTTATGGACACCATTATATCGATCATGGCTCACTGCTGTAAAGTCTATTTATCCGTTAGAGGGTATCATAAATTTGTCTCATTTACTCTGTAAATCAATTAAATGCCTATAACTTATCCCAGAATCTATCATACTATAGTTTGCCAATGTGCAGCCTTCAACTCTGAAGACTTGTACTTTTTTTACAGTGTTTCCTTGAAGCTTTCAAGTCGCTTCCAATTTCAAAAAGCAACTTAGTCAACGTCATCTTTGGATGCTAAAACGAAATCTAATTTTTGTAAATATTCTTAAATCGTTTTTTTATTATTATTTCTTCTTGGAGACAACTGGTTGCAGTATTTCAGCAGGAAGTGCTTGAACATACATATTATTTTGTTATACAATAAAATATTACATTATATACAATTATACACTAGAAAGTAATATATCATATTCACTTAAAGCTTATAACACTTTCCAATTAAATTAAGTGGCCCATAATTTAATATGAGATCTGATATGATTTAATATGTTCATAATATGAGATCTGATATGATTTAATATGTTCATAATATGAGATCTGATATGATTTAATATGTTCATAATATGAGATCCAAATTTAATTGGATGAATTGGACAGCTTAAAATATATTTCATAAAAGGTCATTGGTTCCTAATGCCCACCAGCTATGTTCTGAATCGCCAGAGAACTGCATTATTTTTCTCCTTCGTGGGCGCAAAGTGTGACTTGAATTTAGTCTTTCATCCCAATTAAGCCTCCGATCCACATACATTTAAACCTTTCAGACTTCCATTCGCGAGAATTGATATGTGATTTTTAATCCTCTTGTTTATGTAAATAATTTGTGTTTTTTTGTCTTCATTTCATCACAGTATAATGCAATCTGAGTACTTTAATAAATTAACAATTTCATTAGATTTCAAGTCATCTGCATAAAGAAGAAATGCTCCCTGTACTTGCTCAGAACGAAAAGCAAATGTTTTTCATTCTAAGCAAGTACAGGCTGTAGCTCCCCGCAAACAGCATAGAAGAAGACGAACAAACATTTAGAAGCACCTCGTACGGGAGGAGCTTCTAAAGGCCTCTTCATCTGGGAAACTCGAATGCAAACGTTAGCACTTCGTATCCCAAACAAGAATCTCAACGCCACCACAAGCACGAGTGATACGTATCTCAGAAATTTATGGCTGGAGTAGCATGCATAAGACAAAATATATACATCAATTAGACAAATTTATAAACGACTTAAAGAATCGAGAATTCAGGAATGATTAATTGAAACGGACTTCATCTATTATAATGTTCTCCCTAAAACAGACAAATTAAACAAAAATTGCATTTGACATATTTACCAATTATGTGTGCGTCGCAAAATGAAGGTCACAACTGGTCATAATAACTCAAGGTTTTTCCTTTCTTACGAGTGGTCTCCACTTGTGGTTTCTCCCTTCTCACTCCTTTGTAGACGTAAGGATTCAATTTCCGTCAGAGAGCGGAAGAACTATTAGAGCTATCTGAGGTTGTATCTAATCTATCTACAACAGCACTTCTATAGCCTCATACAATTATCTACAGATGTATGAGGCTGTAGTTAGCCAATTTCATGTGGTGGGAAAGTGAAAGTGTTCAGGGTCAAACGGCACCAGTGGTTTCCCCCATCTCCGAGTAGTTTACCTTGTGGGTGAACTAGTTCACTGGAAAAGCTAGAGATTTAAAAGTGTGTGGGAATTGTATTTGTGTGATGTCGTGTACCGTTGTTCATCTGGTCATTTAGCCGCTGGACCCCTGCTGAGGCCCAACTTTTCCCCACTTTCGCCCCGAGGAGGCAGACCAGGAACCCACTTGACTTAGGTTACTCTGGCAGGTCCTGCCGCTGAATTTCCTGAGATTTCGGTGGCTAGGACCTATTAAAGATGTATATACTTTGTATATCCATGCAGTTGTAATTACTTTGAATGTTTGCATACAGCGCATAGCGTCCCTGCATTCATACGGCAGGAGTAGGGCAATGTGTGTGATAGTTAGGCCGAGACTGGGCAAAACTTATTTTGGATTTGATTAAATTTAGTATGTAGGACGTTCGCGTCGTGTATAGGTAGAGTGGGGAGAAGGCAGAAGGCTGGGGGTTAAAAGGTAGAAGTATGGGGGCGACAGAGTAGTTGTCCCCAGGTGGTCAGTGAGGCATGTCCATGCCTCACCAGAAGGAAAAGTAGGGTCGGCGGGGAGAGGGGGGAACAGGGTGTCTCGCCTCTTCCCACCCGGGTTTGGGTTTAAAGTAATCGGGTCAGGTGCTCGATTTTGTTCGCCAATATGGCTTGGTGGCAACGAACTGCGCGGTCCAGGTCGGTGTGTTTCTTTGACAAGACCAGGGTTGAGGTCATTCACACATTTGTAAGCCGTGTCCTTTATTCTTAGTAGAGTCGGTTTCCTTGTAGGTTCCACGATGCAGCAGCCATGACACCGAGTCGTTATCAGATCTCAGCTTGAATTTGTTTTATTGCTGTTGGTCGTGGTTTGGTTGTTGTACGATGAGGGTACGTCTCCTCTTGTAGAGGTCTTCTCCGAATTTGGCGAATGCAATGTATTGCTCTTTACTGTCGAGTATGTACTTTTCCCTGTCTCTGGGCAAGAAGATGAGAGCTGGCAGCACCTCATGCTGCCAGCTCTCAGACTCTCCACAGCAGCAGGCAGGGTCCTCTGTGATGCCCAGGGCTGTGAATTTTGCCTTCCTTGAATGCTCCGTATCCGGTAAGTAAAAAAGTTGTATATAGGCCCGGTGAAAACCACAGCGGAGCCTTCGGTGTAATTTCTCCAAGTTGGGGAGGAATTTCCTAGTGATCTCTCTCTTGATAGAGGATTCCGATTCTGGCCACTTCCAGGTCGAGTGGAAGGGTTCCAGCCAGCACCTGCAGCGTGTGTGCTCACTGTGCTGCAGGCCCGTGTGATGGCTAATAGCATAGCTCTGTGGATGGAGTCCAGTAACCTGTGGTTAACTGCCATGGTGACTTAGAGTACCATGCACAGATCGCATGTATTCGAACTTCTTCAAGCTGACCTCTGACAAGACACTATGGAACAATTGAGACTATCTGCCTGAAATGTGATGCACCATATTTCCGCACATTTAAGGAAACTCAATTTTTTTAAAGTTTACATGACTGAGCGTACAATTCGTAGAAGATAATTAGAATATGCCTCTCCTGTTTGGTGTCCAGTGTTTAACTTCATAGAGCTCTATTAAAGAATGCCCCAAATATCATTTAGAAAGTTCTTAAATTAAATCTTAATTGGTATTTTTCAATTTAAATCGGTACAAAGGGATGAAAAGCGTTTTTATGAACATATGTCTGGACACACTTCTCTTCCGAGTTATGTTTTTAACAAAGAGAAGGTAAGGCCGCTTGCAAAAAATTCCATGGTAAAAATTCCAGGGTTCCAGGAAGACTACAAGTAACTTTCCTGCATTTCTTAGACAACGGAACCATAGCCTCGCCACAGGGACAATCTCTAGCCTTCCCACTTTGCCAACTTTTAGTAGACACAATATATATGGATAAATGAGAACTTTCCGGGTGATCCTAATGACAGTTTCTTTTTTTTTTTTTTTTTTTTTTTTATTAACCCGAACGTTTTCCAAATTGTGTAGTACCATGACGTGTCATTTGGTGATGACATCTGCTACTGTGGATCTGGGGTATTGCAGTTTTGCTAAAATGGTACAAACAGGATTCCCTAATATCAATCGAACCTATGCCTTGCTGTCAGAAGTCACTGTACTAAATTGCTTGACTCGACTATTGCGTTGGGCTAATTACTTTTAGCTTGAACACGTTGCTTTTGTACCTGTTCCTCGCATGTGGATGGCGAGTATGATTAATTATTCCCAAATTCCAGGCGAATCTGAATACGTTTCACAGTATATTGGATAGGCATAGTTTCGATTGATATTATCTAATCCTGTTTGTGCCATTTTAACAAAACTTCAACACCCCAGATCCACAGTGGCAGATGTAATCACTAAACGAACACGTCATGGTGCTACAAAATTTACGCGGAGATGGGGGACACCCCTGGTGCCGTCAGACAACTAACACACTTTACTTTACGGTATATGGGATACAGATTTTATCATCGATACTTGTAAATCGCATATAAGTATCTCTGAATACGAATTTTTATAATTTGTTTTGGATGGGGGAAATTTCCTGGTTGATGTACTTTTTGAATTAGTGACGCTGTTGATTTTAGCCGCATTAGCAGCTTAAGCCATATTGACACCTGTATTTAGACAAAAAAAAGAGAGCTTTTATTGTGTCATTTAATGTTTTGTGCTTAAACCTTTTGCTTTTATGACAGCCTTCAATCTTCGCGGCATACTCTCAACCAGCTTTTTATAAATGTCAGGTGATATGTTCCTCCACTCGGCCTTTAACACAGTCACCAGTTCTGCCTTATTCTTTGGGCGATCTCTACGTGCACGTACACGACGATCCAATACATCCCAACGATGCTCGATAGGTTCAAATCAGGACTCTGGGCTGTTTAATTCAAATTTTCCACACCCACGACCTCAAACCATTCTGTTACGACCCAAGCGGTATGGTATGGCGCGTTGTCTTGCTGATACAGGTATTGGTCTTTCCCGAAGTATTGCCATAATGTTGGAAGTGCATAATTGTACAGGTTGTCCTGGTATTGCACAACTTTCATGGCTTTGTCGATAACGACTAACGGGCACAAGCAGAACCATGGAAGGAGCCCCATACCACAACACTGCCTCCACCAAACTTCATCGTTGGGAAAAATACGGAGGATGCGGAAAGGTCAGGGAATGACCACCGCATATCCCGAAGCAATATGGCCTTAGTTGCTAATGCTCCTAAAAACCAAATAACAAACAACAACAACAACAACAATCAGGAAGAACTGTTCCCCTGGCATTCGCCACAGCCAGGAACGGCCACCAGCACACTTTCTTCCAATCTGCTAACATCCAACTTGCATGCTCTTTCACCATGTGAATCTTATACGTCGATGAACCTTGGTTAGGAGAGGATGCTGTAGGGGTCGTTTGCTGGTATAGTCCATACATGCGAGCGTGTGATGCATGGTCATGCCAGCTAGTGTTCCAGGTTGGTCCATGTTGTATTGGGTAGTCAAATGTTCAATAGTGCTGTGCCTGTACGAGTCTTCGGATCTGGCGCTCACCTTTAACATCAACCTTTCGCTGATTTTTTCAGTTTTGCCATGGGGTCGTTGTTTGACCATTTTGACGCCAGTCCTGGTACATTTTAACTACGCGTCTCCGGAACACCCCACCACTTTAGCCGTTTGGGAAATCGAGGCACCAGCTCGTCGAGCACCCACAATCTGTCCTTTATCAAAGTCCGATAATTCCCGTATTCTAACCTGGTTTCCTTTAAAACCCCGTCCCCGGTCAGGGGAGGGAAGAAACAGGTCTCTGTCTTCTCTCCTCCCTGCCTACCCTCATACTTTGCCTGGCGGGGCTCGTCTGCACTGACCACTTTGGGGATGCCTACTTTATCGTCCCTATTCTTCTATCTGTTTTCCCCCAATCTTTAGTCTCCCCCCTTCTCTTAGTAAACCTACCGAATACACCCCTTAACAATGTCGCCAAATTCTAATCAACGTCTGAATTCTACCGTTTTCTTGTTAATCTCTTTTGGCCAAATTCTAGTATACACCCCAATTTTTTTTTTAGGCCTTGCCACTGAAATCCTTGAAAATTAGGTGGTGGAGTCTACCGTGTACTTAAATAATCTATTGGGTACCTGACTTGCCTCCTCGTGGCAAAGTGTGGGCAACGGTGGGTGCCAATAGGAGCCCAACGGCTAAATGGTCAGAGAAACAACAGAACATAACATTACACAAAGACCCCACACACTTTTTAAATCTCTGGCCTCTGCAGAATTCTGTGTCACTCACAAAGAATACAACGCGGAGATGGAGGAAACCCCTGGTGCTGTCAGTCAACTAACACACTTTACTTAGTCCGATAAATCCTTCCTTTTTCACGCTCGTAATTTTACTACCTACTGAATCACTGACACCTTACTATGCTACGTAGGTCGACTAACTCCTCAGTCTCGTACCTCACGCGGTCAACGGGTCTCATTCAGTTTTTATAGGGGTGGTCATAATTCAATGATCAATCAGCGTATACTACCACTAGTTGGTTATCATTCCTCGCACATGGGGATGGCCAGGGACCATGTGACAGCTTACAGGTGATATGAAATACAGCATCAATCATCTGCCACTATAGTGATAACACATACACAGCATCACCATAATTTCATTGATATACCCAGTTTGTAGGGTATATCAATGAAACAGCTATTTCGCACTAAAGCTGATCATGAGTCCGCTGGTCTTGATTAGAGGATAATTCTTTCTCATGAGGGACAGGGACAATGAGTTTAAATGCAAGATGGAGCAGTGAGTATAAATATACATTGATGGCAAAATGTAGCATAAAAACTGTGCTAAGGGACTGACTAACTCAGTCACGTTGTAAAAAAAAGTCCATAAAATTTCTTGTTATTGACATGCTTCGAATTCGGCCCTTTTCCGCCAAGCGTCAGAGGACGGTGATTACAACCATTGTTATTCGATGGGATGGAAAACTTTGGATGTACCAAAAGCCATAAAGGTACTCATCCGAGTGCTCTCCTGTCTCCGTCATTTCTACTATCCACCCCAACCGCAGCACTCACTTCTTGTTTGATCGCTTGTTCAGTTCCCTGGAACCAAATTCCGTATTTAGTTGATCTGCTTACCTCTAACCGGATGACAGTTTTAAGATACTAAGACTCAATTAGTTTGGTATATATTGTTGTAGTTGATTTTTTTATCTGTGGAAAAATGTTTAACTTTTATTAAATATCTGCGTTTTGAAGTTAAAAATGAATATTCCAGCTTAACATTTAGCCAACCGATAATCCAACCCTCAAGGCTAAAACTTTTTAACATTGTGTGTTGCACCAAAACAAATTTTTATGCTACATATTTAAGGATGGGATACAAGCATCTCTGAACGTGTTTTTGTAATTGCTCCTGATTCATATATTTATTATATCTGTCTTTTAAGAACCGTTATCACCTTTTAGACGTGGGTCTGCTTTGATGTTTTGTCTAGCTTTTTTGGATTTTCTGAAAAGACTAGTCACAATATTATGACACTGTCTTCAGCATAGCCTTCAACAATATTTCAAGAGTGCCGTGTCCTATATGCCTATGATCATTTTGAATTGGATTATTATGTTACTTGACTCTATCGTGTTTATTTATTAACATTGATAATCAGATTAAGTAAAAGCAGATAGATCCTTATTAAATTTTTGCCTAAGGATTCATCCAGAGAATATCTTGTCGAAGTTTGAGGTGAGGATGATTTCTGTCCTCAGCATTTGTTATCTACTAAATAGAAGATCGGCTTATTTGAGCTTGACATATTTGTTATTTGCTCAGTGCCTTCTGAAATTGCATCAAGTGCATGGTAAATTTTCGGAGTTTTTTTTTTTTTATATACTTATGGCCACGTCAATTATTGTATGTTGCAATTTTTGTCTTCGAGATTTAACAGGTTCTTGTTTTTTATTTGCATGTTGAGTATTCATGCCTTTGATGTTTATTTATTATTTTTGGTGTGGTTGCTTGAAAAAGGATTTTTTTTTTCTTTTTCCTGAGCTTCATAAGTTCTTAGTTCTAGATTCTGTGGCTCTTCTACTTCAGGTGGAATACGTATCTCATTTGATTAGATGAGAATTGAAGTGTGGGTGAATAAATGGTTAACAGATTGTAATTTAGATGCTGCGCCTTTGGCAATGTGAGTCAGTTATATGATAGGTACTGGTTTTGCTGGTCTGTACAGGAATGTTACTGAGACAACTTTTAAATTGAAATTTTATTTTTTACAGTTTTTCAGATACAGAAAAAAAACAGTGATATGTTGTAAATGAAATTCGATATACTATGTTATTAAAATATATAAAAATATCTGGAAGATATTAGAAAATTTCAACTATTAATGAAAAAGAGAGAGAGAGAGACAGAGAGAGAAAGCAAATGGTTCCCTGAACTCCTTTCAACCTCTGGCCACCCCCGGGCAATAAGGGCGTGGGAACAATTTCCTTTGTAATCGACCTGCATTTCTTAAACAAAGGATCAAAGGCCTCTCCACAAGAACATTCGCCAACTTTTCCCACTTCACAGCCATCTTCAAAACTGATGTCCAACAGAAGGTTCAAACTTCGTATTTGCATTTTTCGAGATCCCCCCCAACGTTTTTTTTCTGGGCACGTCAAAGCTGAAATGTTCGCATAGTTGCACCAGGCACAATTGATGTTGCGGTACGTTACTGTTCCAGCTTTCACTGGATCTCGGTAACTATAGCAATAATGAAGCACAAGGGGATCCTTATAATCAGATGGGCACACGCTAATCTCGGGTCTCTCACAGGGTCTGTTGTTTACGATCGCTTTTCCAGGCTTGGTTCCAACTTTGCAGTAGTGAAACACAGTCTGATTGAGTGTAGTTTCCCAGATTTTCAACCCCCATTTCCTTGCACCTGGATCGTAGACGATATTCTCTTTGATGTATTCCTCGCTCAAATCTCGATGAAAACACTGCACAGAAACTTTCCAAAACGATATATTTTTGCTTTCATCGTTGCACACAGCACAATAATAATTCTTGTAAGTAATTCCACTGTCTTTGCTCACAACTGGCACGTTTCCAAATGGATCCACTTCGAAGGGTATTTCCCTTAAGCAGTTATCTTTAATTTCCAAATCTTCCCAGTCTGGACGACAACCACTGAAAGGCAATTTATTGGAGGAATCGGGCAACGATATGCATTTTACTTTGGTGCCTTTCGAATTATCGGACAGGTAAGGAGAATCACTGCAACAGTCTCCAAATGAATTGCATAGTTCATCGCACATACACTCTCGAGAGTATGAAGATGATTTGCAAGTATTTTTGCAATTAGGAATTAAAATCGGCTCAGCATTTTCCACCAGATAACAAAATGCGGGCAATACATAAAATGGCATAAAGAGAAATAAACATAAGTTCTTCAATAGAAATTCCATGACTCGTACTTTAGTGCTTTGTATAACCAAAATAATCGCCTGAACTAGCGAAAGTGACCTTCCTGCGTTTATTTCGTTTTAATATAATTTCATCGTATTCCTAAAAGAAAACCAATCAGTTTATTATTATTGTTGATGTCTGACATTTGAAATTTAATCATAAACGTCTTGGCAAAATTAACAGAACAAAATGTTTTCATGAATATTTTATTGTGAACAGTGTCATCAACGGCGAATATTTGATATAATAGGCATCGTAGCATCCAAATTCCCAATAGTATCCAATATAAATCGATCTATCACCTTACAGAGCCGCACATTTGCAAATTATCCACGCGTATAAAAATAAAACTGTTCGTTCCCACACTTCGAACATTTCGTTCCCATATTTGAGCTTGAGAATCAGGATGGCAAGTCATCGTCGTTTAGATTATTCTTTGACTTCAGTTTCGACTCGTTGGCCGAGTTAAATTGGATACCACTCGGATACAAAATTGGATACTATTATATTGGATGCTACTCTGTTTCAAATCGAGTCTTATAGTCCCGATTTGAAACAGAGCAGTCGCAAGTGGAGGTGGCATGTAGGCTTAATGTGTCATGCAGTGCTGTCTCCAGACTGTAGAAGCATTTTAAGAAGACAGGAACCAATACAAAAAAAGCTTGTAAAGGTTTCACGAGAGCTACTGACAACCATAACAGACCGTTATCTGGCTCTAACAGCAAGACAGAACCGTACTATGTCCTGTCATCATTTGTACCTTGAGGTAGCTGTGGCAACAACTGAAAACATTTCCAACAGGATTGTGTTAATGAGACTCAATTAAACCGGATCCTTTCAAGGAAGCTAGTGGTTTGTATCTAATTAGCCCCAAACCACCGCAGAGCTCGTCGGAACTGGTGCCGTGAACATGTGACTTGGAGCCCTGACAAATGCGGCACAGTTCTGTTGTCTCATAAGTCCCGTTTTAGCCTACAAATAGGTTCTGGATGTTATTTCATCTGGAGACGACAAGGAATGCAGAACCATCTCTCCAACATCAGAGAAAGGGACATTCACGGTGGAGGCAGCGTTCTTCGTGTTAGGCGGAATAATGATCAACAGCCGCACCCTCCTTCACGTGTTTGATAGCTGAGGGTGCCGTAACTGCAAGTGTACTGAGAAGCGATCCTCGAGCCCCATGTGCTGCCTTTTAGGGGTACGGTTGGCACAGAGTTTCTTTTCATACACAGCAGTACTACTGAGCAGAAAGCTCAAGGGGTGGAGGAATATCTTGAAACTGAAGGTATCCAACGACTGCCGTGGTCAGCACGATCATTAGACTTAAATCCGATCGAACATGTCTGGGACGCCTTTGGGCGTCGCATTGCACGCCAACAGCCAATTCCTTGGTTACTTAGTGAGCTAAGGTTTGTGCTGGTGGAAGATTTGATTTGATTTTGATTTTATTGGCGCATTAGCTACTTTTTTTTTTTTTTTTTTTTTTTTTTTTATGAGAACCCCAAACACGAGAGGTATTATAACCTATAGTACTTAGTACCGTGCTTGGGTTGGAGGTTGAGAAGACGAAAGAAGATATTTGTTGATATTGGACTTGAACTTCTGTAGATTGTAATTTTCAGGAAATATGTATGAAGGAAGGTTGTTCCAGAAAACGGCAGTTGAATGAATAAATGAGGAAGATGAAAAGTTGGTTCTGTGGGTTTGAAGTTGGACAGTAAATGGATGTTGGCTGGTGGCGGCACGTGTTCGGACTGTTTTGAAAGAGAGAGCGGGAATTATAGAAGCCAATTCAGAAGAACAGTGCCCATGGAAGTATCTGTAGAAGAGGCATGCAGCAGAAACAGTGCGTCTATGAGACAGCGAGTGGAGAGACTCTGTTAGAGATGAATCATTAATTAACCTAACTGCCCTCTTCTGAATGGAATCAAGAAGCCTGAGAGAGGTTTTGGGGGCACCACCCCAGATGTGGGAACAATATTCCATGGCAGGGCGGATTTGCGATTTATACAGAGTGAGCAGCTGTTTGGAAGAAAAGTAACGCCGAGAGCGAAAGAGAAAACCTAGTTTTTTAGATGAAGAGGAAGCAATATTTGTAATGTGCTTGTGCCAAGACAGATTAGAAGTCAGGGTAATCCCCAAAAGAGATATATCATTTTGCCTAGAAATCGGAATGTCACTAAAGATAAGCATAGGAGCAGAAGAATCCTTTTTGCGAGATATAAGACAAGATTGAGTTTTAGAAGGGTTGAAATCAACTAAGTTGTCTTTGCCCCACTGGAGAATTACCTGAAGATCGGCATTTAAGGAATTGGCAGTAGATTTTCGAGAACTTGAAGCTGATTGAGCTGGACAAGGTTTCTCAAAATGGAAAGTTGAATGCAATGTGCTATCATCGGCAAAACTATGGATAGGATTTCCAGTCAATGGAAGAAGGTCATTGATATACAAGAGGAAAAGAGTGGGGGAAAGAACTGAACCTTGGGGGACACCGGCATTAGTGGAGAAGTTAGAAGACAGAGAGCCATCTACCATCACCCTCAGTGAGCGATCAGAGAGAAAACTGGATAACCAATTACTAAAAACAGTTGGCAAACCATAAGATGGAAGCTTGTTTAGAAGACCTTTATGCCAAACACGATCAAAAGCCTTTGAGATGTCAAGAGCAACTACTTGTGTTTCACCGAACCTTTCCATTGAATTAGTCCATAAATGGGTAACATAAGCCAGAATATCACCAGTGGATCGACACTGATGAAATCCATACTGGCGATCGTTGATCAGACGGAAGGTTTCTAGGTAGTTTAAGAGTTGGCGGTTAATTGATTTCTCCATTACTTTAGAAAGAGTAGAAGTAATTGCAATGGGACGATAATTGGATGGGAGGGATTTGTCACCCTTTTTAGGAACTGGCTGGATATGAGCAAATTTCCAAGCAGAAGGAAAAACACCTTTGGAATAAGAAAGTGAAAAAAGGCGGCAAAGAATAGGAGTAAGTTCAGGGGCACAGGTTTTGAGAACAAGTGGAGAAATACCATCAGGACCCGGAGCTTTCTTAGCATCAAGATTCATCAAAATCCTTCTGATATCCTTTTGACGGAAGACCACAGGAGGCATTGAATGGAGCGTGTTAGGAATGGTGGGAGGTGTTTTACCAAGATCATTAATACATGAACTCAAAGAAAAATGGGATGCTAGCAGGTCAGCTTTGTCCTTGGCTGAAGTGACAACAGAACCATCTGGTTTGAACAGAGGTGGGAGCAGAGATGGGCAAAAGTTGCGGCCAATAGCTTTGGCAAGAGACCAGAATGCTCGGCTACCATTAGGGCAAGAAGCAAGTTTTCTACTCTTAGCCTGTTCAAACTCTAGTTTGGACTGATTAATAACTGCTTTACAATTGTTGCGAGCTTTGGTGTAGGCAGAAAATGAAACTGAAGAATTAGAAACAAGCCAATTACGATATGCAACGTTCTTCTCTTGGACAGCCTTAGCACATTTATTGGAAAACCAAGGTTTAGATAAAGGACGAGATTTTAAAGTGGAGTGTGGGATAAAGGATTCCATTCCTGCAAGAATAATTTCACTGACACGATCTGAGCAAACGTTGACATCAGAAGTTTTGAAACAGTAATCAGACCAAGGAAAAGAAGAAAGGAAGTCTCGCAGGTCATCCCATTTTGCATTCTTGTAATGCCAAACAATACGAGGTTGGGAATAGCCATGAGATAAAGGTACCATTGGAGAAGAGGCAATCACCAAGTTGTGATCTGAAGTGCCTAAAGGACCTCTCACTTCAACCGTGTACTTAGAAGGGTTGTTTGTGAGAAAAAGATCAAGCGTATTGGCTGTATGATTAGGATTGTCCGGTATTCTTGTAGGTAAATGAACAATCTGTGCTAGGTCATTAGTAATTGCCAAAGCCTCAGCATCTCGACCTGCTGGGTCGGTGTGACTAGAAAACGGAAGCCAGCTGGAGTTGTGAACGTTAAAATCACCAAGGAAAATTACCTCATTGTTAGGAAAGTTGGACTGGAGAAAGTCAAGTTGCAAAGAGAGGAAGTCAAAGAGCTCCAAGTGATTAGTGGAGTTGGGAGAACGGTAGAGACAACAGATGAATTTTGCACAATGAGGTAGAGAGATTTTAAGCCAGAGAAGATCAAAGAGAGGAGATTCCAAATTCCCAAGTCTCTGACAGGGAATATCAGAACGGACATATGCACAAGTACTTCCTTTGAGGCGAAAGGAATCATACAGCAAATAATTTGGACATCTGAGATGAGCAGTAGTTGAATCAACTGATAACTGAGATTCAGTCAGAAAAAGTACATGAGGTTTGGAAGACTGCAAGTGGAAATGGACATCGTTGAGATTAGAATTGAGACCACGTATATTTGTGAAATGAATTAGGAAGTCCTTGGGAGGTTTAGATCTTTTCGCAGATAAGCTTGCTCTATTATTTTGACAATTCATGGTGTATTCAATAGTAAGAAAAAGTGGGTGGGACATGCTGTATGAAGTAATGAAATTTTTGGATATGGCGTACATGTGGTAAGAATATACCCAGATCCTTGACATAACGTGGCCTCGACTATGCTCCCCGCATACACACTACTCGGACTCCCTCCAGTCACTATCTGGCAGAGTAGAGGTAGCAAGATTATACACTAGCTGATCCGGAAGCTTCCTAGAGAGTTACCAATAGGTTCAGTCCGGTGTACTAACTAGCGGCCGGCCTGCGAACACCGTTTTAGAGCTGTACCCTCGAAATGTAAGGAATATTGGATCTCGCCACGACATTCATCATAACCTCAAAAATCATCAATCATACTGCATGATGGAAGAGATAGGGAAGGGTTGGCCGGAACTTAGCTCTAGAGACTAAACATGGGTTCCACCACTTCAAGCCTCCAATAAGCAAAGTGGTGGTATTTCACCGGTTGATGAGAGTCATCTACCACCTAGTACTGCCTGGTAACATAGAGGGGCGGCATTCCTCCATGTGGTGTGGGCGCCACACCTCGACCCCTGCTTACGTTGGTTCACACCTGGGTTGTCACCCACCATGTACTTGTGCATGAAGGTTATACCCAGGATTACTAACAGTCCCACCATCGTGAAGGTGCAAGCAGAGGATTTGGCTGTCATAGACCGTCCGGACTTCGCCGAAATTGGGTCCACTTTGACTTGAGTGTCACCCGAATATCAGTTCCATCAGCGTTTTAGACTCCCAGGTAGCAAGAACAGCTTGTCTGGCATATCTGAGAGAATGTCTGTGACAACCTCAAGGACCAAAAGGCTATAATGCGCCAAGACCGTGTAATATAGAAAAATTTAACATCTCAGTGACCTAATTAATTAGGCCACCGTGTCCAGATCTAATAATAAATATATAAAAAGAAAAATCAATAAAAGATATAACAATAACATGTAAATTTTAAATAAGATTAAAAACGTTTATGGCTTTCAAAAAGCTAAAAATAGCAGACACATTGTCATTGTCGGATAAAATCTGACTGAGTGTATACGGCTCAGTCAGATGATTAAAGGCGGTAAAACGGATATTGCTAAAATCTGGACAGTCAACTAAAATGTGTCTAATAGATAAAATTGTGCCACAGGACTCACACATAGGAGGGTCATCAGCCCTCAGCAAAAATGAATGTGTCAAATGACTATGTCCTATGCGGGTCCGGGCAAGAACAACTTCCTCCTTACGAATCCTGCGCAGACTAGACTGCCACGGTTCAATTACAGGCTTTATACGATATAGTTTATTTCCAGTCTGTCTATTCCACGAGTCCTGCCATTGGGAGTGTATCTTCTGCTGTATTGTTTGCCTGTAGTCTGTATAGGGGACTGACAGGCAGCGATTTTTATTGGGGATTGCTGATTTGGCTGCGGTGTCAGCCAAATCATTTCCCTTAATCCCAACGTGGCTCGGAATCTATCAGAAGCGGATATCATATTCACGTTCCGGGAGGAAGTGAATCTTCTGCTGAATGCAAGACAGAACCGGATGAGGATTATATATCACAGATGTTAAAGCCACTGAGAGATGTTAAAGCACTAACACACTGAGAGAGTCAGAATATAAAATGAACCGTTGGTGTTGGCATTCACTAATGGGTTCCAAGGCTAACTCTATAGCGTGCAGCTCTGCAGTAAATGTGCTGCATTCAGAGGGAATCTGCTCCGATGTGGTGCTGTCTGTAAAGACAGCAGCAGATCCCACATATGATTCCGACTTCGAGCCGTCTGTGTAAACTGGCGCGAAGTCAGAATGTTCAGCTCGGTGTGCTGAATGAAGCTGCAGGTAGACAGACGATGGAGTGTCTGACTTTCCCCAATTCCTAAGGGACAAGTCACATGCCGGGAAATGAGCATGCCAAGGTGGAAGGGGTTGCTTCGGTGTTTGGGCAACCTTGTCTACCTTGATATTAAGTTCTTTGAGTAGCTCTTGGAGACGAATACCAAAAGGACGATTGGCACTCTTACGGGTGTTGTACAAATTTTCCCATCGTGGCTCAAAAACGGATGGCCACGTAGGATGGTCTGGCAGGGATTTCAGCTTTAAAGCGTAGTTTAGAGACAACTGCTTACGTCGAAGCGATAACGGCGGTTCGTTTCCTTCGACGTATAAGCTCTGGACTGGAGATGTTCGATATGCTCCAATAGCGGTACGGAGAGCCAGATGATGGACAGGATCCAGCCACCGAAGTACACTGTCTCTGGCCGAATTGTATACCAGGGACCCGTAATCTAGTCTGGATCGTACAAGTGCACGGTAGATGCGTAGAAGGGTGCATCGATCCGCACCCCAAGATGTTGAGGAAAGAGAGCGCAGAATATTCAGCCCTCTTGTGCACTTTGTGCGGAGTTGACGGATGTGTTCCAGAAAATTCAACTTTTTATCAAATACGAGTCCCAAAAATTTTGTGTCCCCCGCTACTGGAATAGCATTTCGTCCGAGCCTTAATTCAGGTTCAGGATGAAGATTACGCTTACGACAAAAGTGTACGCAAACGGTCTTCTCCGGCGAGAACCTGAAGCCATTTGCAAGTGCCCAGGAGTTGAGGCGATCAATGGCTTTCTGCAGTTGCTTTTCAATAACCCTCATGTTGCATGACTGACAAAATATGCTAAAGTCATCAACATAGAGGGCACTGTTTACAGTTGGAGGAAGTTGTTCTGTGATGGAATTTACTTTGATGGCAAAAAGCGTGACACTTAATACTGATCCTTGTGGTACTCCCTCCTCTTGGCTAAAGGAACGAGAGAGTGAGGATCCCACACGAACTTGGAAAGATCGATTGGCTAAAAAGTTTTTAATAAAAATGGGGAGTTGCCCCCTAAGACCCAGGCTATGCAGATCTTTTAAGATGCCAAATCTCCAAGTTGTGTCATACGCTTTCTCCATGTCAAAGAACACCGACACCAAGTGTTCGCGTTTTAGGAAAGCATCCCGGATGGATGTTTCCAGTCTAATAAGATGGTCCAAAGTGGACCGGTTCCTTCGGAAGCCGCACTGGATATTGGAGAGAAGGTCATTTGATTCTAAATACCATATTAGACGAGAATTGACCATTCTCTCCAGGATTTTGCACAGACAGCTAGTCAGAGCAATAGGACGATAATTGGTGGTGACTTTTGGATCCTTTCCTGGCTTAGCAAAGGCGAGAACGATTGCCTTGCGCCAGGAATCCGGAAACTGCCCTTCAATAAAGATTCTGTTATACAGAGAGAGCAGATAATCCATAGATTTTGGTGAAAGATGTTTAACCATTTCATAATGGATGCCATCTGGTCCAACAGCACTTGCTTTGGAAAGAGCGAGGGCTCTTTTCAGCTCCTGAATAGTGAACGATCCATTGTAGGGATAGATGCTCTTAGACTTAAAATTAAGTGCCTGTTTTTCCAGTTTATGTTTCAGGACCAGGAACTCTGGGGAGTACGAGGATGTTGTGGAGATGTTAGAGAATGTTTCCCCAAGAGCATTGGCTATTGCAGTTCGATCTGCAATAGCGCATCCATTATAATCTAGGATTGAAGAAGGGTGGGATGTATATTTCCCCTTCATTTTCCGGATTTTATCCCAGACTACCTTAGAATTGGTAGACTGGTTAATAGATGATGTAAAACGGATCCATGATTCCTTTTGACTCTGACGGCGAATGTAGCGTGCTTTGGCTCGTGCACGCTTGAAGGCTATTAGATTAACAGTGGTAGGATATCGACGGAATATCCCCCACGCTTTGTTTTGAGCCTTTTTTGCTGCTGTGCATTGTGAATTCCACCAAGGTTTGGGAAATGGTGGAAACCAGGCAGATGTTTTTGGAACAGCATTCGCAGCTGCTTGGACAATGATTTCTGTGATATACGTTACTGCGTCATTGATAGGCTCCTGACTGACTGTACTGAGGTCAAAATTTGCCTGATGTTGGAAGGCATTCCAGTCAGCCTGATCAAACTTCCACTGTGGTAACCTAAAAGGAAGACATGGTCTCCCACTGTGTAACAAGGTTATCACAGGGAAGTGATCACTTCCGTATGGATTCTCCTCCACTTCCCAAGTGAGTGAAGGGAGTAGAGAAGGGGAGCAGATTGAGAGATCAATGGCAGAAAAAGTACGGGTAGGCATGTGGAAGAAGGTGTTTGTTCCTATTTACAAGGGAAAGGGCATTGTCATTGAGCATACGCTCTATGACCCGTCCCCTTCCAGTGATGTTAACCCTACCCCACAGGGTGTTATGTCCATTAAAATCCCCAAGAAGTAAGAAAGGGGGGGGCAACTGCGTTACAAGATCATCAAGGTCTTCCTGGGAGATGTCAGTCCCAGATGGCAAATAAATAGAGCAGACCGTTAATAGAAATCCCACTGTAAGGCGAATTGCAACAGCCTCTATGCTGGTTGTAATTAGCAAGGGCTGAACTGGGGTCTGATTATTCACAGGGATAGCCACTCGTCCATGAGCAGGACCATCCGCAATTCTATCCTTACGAAAGATTGTGATGTTATGCATGGTGGGATCATCATTTGCCTTTAGATAAGTCTCCTGCAAGCAAAAGCAAACTGGCTCGTGCTTTTGCAGAAGGGCCTTGATGTCATCTGTATTTCGCCGGAATCCACGAAAATTCCATTGTAGGAATGTAGCCATTATTTTGGCTTGGTGGGTCCATCAGGCGGCTTCCGAGGTGCTGAGGGCTTACTTTTATCAGTCTTGGCTTTATCTTTTTTGGGGAAGAATGGACGCTGTCCGGTGTCCATTTCTTCCTCCACGAAGAGTTGCAAGACTGAATCGTCCGGTACCTCCTTGTCCTCTACATCCATTGATTCTGTTAATTTTGGTTGCTCTTTTTTACCACTTGGTTTTGTTAGTGGTGGAGCACTAGGAGGTACGGATATTGGAGTAGCAGCTGATTGTGTTTTTGTGGTGGGCTTTTGTGAACTCAATAAATAGCGTGCAATCGGCGTGAATGTGGTATAGTCATATCTGTTTGTGTACCGATAGTGCACTTCGCAGAAACCTTCTGAGCATATGAAGGCTTCCCGCTATTTATTAGTTGTATGCGTTTTCTAGCCTCTGGGTAGGAGATGTTAAGCTCCGTTTTTAACTTTTGTATCTCCTTTTCGTCCTTCCACCACTGGCATGCTCGAGAGTATGCAGGGTGCTCTCCTTGGCAGTTAATACAGTTAGGCTTAGGAGCTATACATTCCTTGCTCTCGTGATCTTTAGCACCACATCGAGCACAGGCAGGGTTACCACGACAAGCTGTTTGTGAGTGGCCGTAATTTTGACATTTAAAACACCTCAGTGGGTTTGGAACGTAAATCCTCACTGGGCAGTTTAAGTACCCTGCCTTGATGGAACTTGGAGGCCTTGGGGTGTTGAATGTTAGGATGAGAACTCGGGTAGGGACAAGATTCCCATCCTTACGCATGGATATTCGCGTGACAGCTGTTACTCCTTGTTCTTTTAATTCAGAGCAGATCTCTTCTTCAGAAACGTGAAGAAGATCCCACTCTGATATCACACCTCTTGAAGAGTTCAAAGTTTTGTGAGGGGTTGTGATGATGGGTATTCCCCCTATAGATGTGGCTTTCAAAAACTTTTCAGCTTGATTTACATTTGATGCTTCTATTAGAATATCTCCAGAACGCAGCCGTTTTACGGATTTGGGTGAACCTGCCATCCCTTCTAATCCTTTCTGGATGAAGAAGAGTGACATTTTCCCAAGTGACTGCTCTCCGGTGCAATGGAGAATGAGGAAAAGAGGTGTCACAGATGTTGTTTTCTCCTCAGTTCTGGCTCTTTTAGCTGAATTACTTTCACTCTCATCTAACGATCGATTAGGTAGGGGCCTTGTTGGGGCCCCAGAAGAAGAATTTAAATTACTCATAGGAGTAAAGAAAAAATGTCTGATGCCTAAGTACCTCACCCACCACGGAGCCCTACGAGGGGGCGCCCACTCGTGAACTAGCAGGTACTGCGTACACGAATGGGACGCCGAGTTCGCTTAGAACACCATACCCACGTTACAAATAAGTCTTTATCCCGTCCCAGGACCAAAGGGAGGGAGACTTATTGGAACGCAGTTGACCCTAGCAGTATAAAACCACCCGCCGATTGATCCCAGTCGAGCCGGTCCGGGACCGCCCATCTTGTCGAAGCAGGGGCCAAAGTGGTGTATTAAGGCTGGGCCCGTCAACCACCAGGATCCCCCTTTCCGCTTCCACGGGTCGCGGCGCACGGCTGCACACGCCGGATTCCAAAGATGTAACCCTGGAACCAAGGTATGGGCGTTAGATCCCAGTGATGCTAATCTGGAAAACCAGCAGCATCACTGGGAGGTCCCCTCACCACGTACAGGTGCCCACGTCGACGGGCTGGTGGAAGAATAGAATGGATGGGATTTGTTGCCATAAAATCTGATACACTATTATGCCGAGCATTGTTCACCCCTGTCAGTCCTGTTTAGCTGTTGGAGGGGGAGGTCAGAAGACGAACCATTGCATCTCATATGATTATATTTTCGAGAATCTTGTATCGGCTTTCTGTAATGTGACCTTTTGGATAATTCTTATACAACCCCGATAAATGTCCCTTATAGCTATCCGAAGTTTCTTGCTCTCTCCTCATTTTATCGTTATTATGTGGTAAACCATCATACCAAATTTTGTACCGCTTTATCACAAGTTTCGCAAGTTACATCACGATTTCTACGTATTTTGTTTTGTCGAAAAGTGCATAACGTTTAATATGGACATCTATAAACATTATTTTCGATGAGAATGTTTACTCGATCATTGCCGTCTGAATAGAGCTCAAATGCCATCTCATCCATTAGACAGTTTCGATTATTTTTTGAATACTTCCAGGAATGTCTGACTCCCACGTTGATAGTAAAAGACAAAACTATTTTCTTAAAGAGCTTTCTCTCAAGCGTTTTCAATTGTTAACAAGCTACTACATAATCTGTGAACAGATTATGTAATAAATTTGTCTCTTTTACTCACGTAAATCAATTTAACCCCAGGGGCTCACATCTGGTGAGTATAGGCTTGGCACACTCGGGGTCCTGAGCTTGAATATCATCATTCTTCTCTTTCAGGGTAATTCAGAATTTTTTTTGGTCGGTGCAGCATAAGCCTCAGGCTTCCTTACACCATATGGCTAATAACAATAATTAAATGCTTATAACAAATCCCAGAATCTGTCATACTATAGGTTGCTAATATGCAGCCTTCCACTGAAGACCTGTTTTTTATGGTGTTTACTGAAAATTTTGAAGATCCCAAGTCACTTCCAATTTCAAATAGCATCTTACAATCAAGGTCATCATTTGATGGTAATACGAACTCTGATTTGTCCAAATATTCTTTGTGTCGTTTATAATCATTTCTTCTAAGAGACAATTGGTTACAGCATTTTAGCAGAAAGTGCATGAACACACATGTTCTGTTATACATGACAATATAATATAATATTCTATACACTAGAATGTAATATTTCATATTTAATTAAGGTTTACAACACTTATTAATTAAAAATTAAGAGTGGTTTATAATAATTAACACTGCTACATTTTAAAAAAATGATTTCAAGAAATTAATGGGAATTAAATTAATGGCAATTTAATTTAATTAATGGCAGCATAATTGGAGGTAATATTACAGGAAACTATAAAATAAGGGCTTTACAGTTCACTTTTGCGGTTCTCAGTGATTAATTTTTTTCCTGTTGTCTCGCACCACTATCGAATTTAAGGTGGATTTGAAGGTATGCATTTTTAAAAACTAAAGGACGGAGGTTTCCTTTGAGCATGAGCTTTCTTATAATATAATCAGTTTTTTGTAGATCCCGATAGAGTCAATTTTATCAAATTTCAAGTCATCTGCATAAACAACAAATGCTCTTCATTCTGAGCAAGGAAAGGGTGTATGTAGCTCTGCTTCAAAGGATAATGCAAAGCTCTCCAGATGAAAAAGCTTTTAGAAGCTCCTCCCACAGAGGAGCTTCTAAAGGCTTCTTCATCTAGAGGTCTCTGCATTTAGAAGTGACATTTAGAAGCTCCCTAGAAGGAGCTTCTAAAGGTCACTTCATCTCGGGAACTCCAAAGCAGACCTCTCGACAAGTTAAGTGGTAAAACCACTGTGCATTTTCGGAAGATGTCTCTTCCGCAGTGGAATTTTTATTTTTACAAAGATATGTCCAGTTATGAAAGAAACTTTCTTTTCAGATGAGAGTAATACCAGATATGGAAATTTTGTCAAAAGTGGATGCGGTGTCTGCGAATACAATGTCCATTTGCTATTTGTAGGTTAAGGGCATTGAATTTGAGAGTTTCCGTGAAATTTATAGTAGTCGATCTTTGGATAATCACAGAATGCAGGGGTACTCGAGTCTGTGAATGAAGCGAAGATGGTTGATGTATTTGAGATGAGTTTTTTAGATAAAAATCCAATAACAACGTGTGTTCTGTTATTATCTGGCCTCTTGGCTACCCAGAAGCATCAGTTACCTGGATATATGATTCGGGGTACTCGTCAACACCACGGGAAGGTGGGCCAATTCCAATGAAGCACGTACTGTCTCAATTCGACACTCTGACTCACCTGATGTTGTCAAAAGGTGGGCTAGATTCCTCTGGGGACCCATTCCAGAGGGAAAAGAAGAGAGAAAAAAATTAATTTTAAGCTGCTGTCTGGGGATCCCCATTCGTAGCCTGTGTTATTCTGTTGGAGGTTTTCTTGAATAGTTGCGTCTAGAAGTTGTGGAAAGCAGTCAGGTTCTCTGGTGTCTGTAGTAGAATGTCCAGTTGGTTTTCAGTGACAGTAATGGTATTAGCTAGGTCTTGCCTCAGGTCCTCCTAGAGAGCGCACTCAAAGAGAAGGTGGAACCAATTCTCTTTGGCGCCGCAGTAGCAGACGTCTATGGGTATTAGGACTTGTTGGAAGAGCTTCTCGTTCAATGAGCCATGCCTGGTGACTAGGAATGATGTTTCAAGAGTTAGACAGCCACTTCTGCACTGACTTAGAGGAGGGGAAAGTGATATCCGGAAGGAATCTCCTTGTAACTGCTCCCTTGATGGAAGTGTCCCATCTTCTCTGCCACATGTTTATCATCTCATTATAACAGCGTGTTCCCTCTACCTTAGGGTTGATATCCAGGTTTAGCTCAATGTCCAAGATCTCGGTCGGAATTTTCTTCCTGATTCTAAAGGTCAGGTCACGTAAGGTTATATACAGGTCCAATGGAAGGGTCAGCTAAGACCTGGATGGCAGCAGTGGATACTGATCTGCATACCCTATGGGTAGCCAGGAGCATTGTCCGTTGTATAGAGCCTAATTTGCCTATCATTTTTATCAATCTAGCTCGGTGGAACGAAGCATCTGCAGCATACGACACGATCGGAAGGAAGACTGATTTATAGCATAGCTGGAGCGAACGCTTGGACAGGCCTCATTCGTTCCTGGTGATTCTGATGATTGAGCCTGAAATATTTTTCACCTTGGAGCTGAGATGGATGAGGTAGGGGTGAAATCTTAATTTGTGATCAAGAACCACTCCTAGCACAGTGGTCTGTGTGACAATGGGGAGTTATACATAAGTTAGAAGAAGAAGAAGTTCTTGATAAGTTAGAGATATAGCAGCTTTCGTGAATTATAGCACTAAATTTATTAAATTTGGTGTTTTGTCTTTCCATACCTCTAGTTACCTTCGCTAAATTAAATTATTGAAGACACGTTACTTATAGAATAAAAACAGTTTACAGCACAATACGCTGACCCCTCATTACCTCCGTTTCCTTGGTGCAGAAACATACATCAACATTTTTTATCGTCAATTCGCTCTTATAAAATTCTAATAATAGTTTCGAGTAACAGGTAGCTCCGGTGAACCTGTACAATATTACTTTCATAAAATAATAAGTTAAAAATCCATTGTCATAATTTTAATTAATAACTGTAACACAGTTAATAATATATTATTTAAATGTTACCCAAGATAGGTGTTTGTTTGTTTTTTTAGAAGCTCGGAATAAGAAAAAGTAACGTAATCAATTCTCTGTATTTTGCAATTTTCAGATCTTCTAGAGTTATGGGTGTTGGTATTTAGCCTAAGATTGTTCGATCATCTCAAGATATAGTTCAGAGCGCTTCACCTAGAATTTTTCATATTAATAATCGATCATTAAATAAATACACTACAGAATAGACTTCTCTCTTTCCATTAATTTTTGTAGGGCGTAAATTATGGATATAAACAAATTAATTAAATAAATTTTAGTAGTTCTTAAGCTAACAGCGTTTAACATACTTACTGCCACATACTTAAACCAGTCGTGCACGTTTCTGGTTATCTCTATTTGCAATCCATTTCCAGTTTAATCTCCAGCTTAGCTATGAGATTGATACTCTCAACATTTGAGCAAGTCTTGACCTTCCCAAATAATCTTGATGCAGTTCTCTGAAATATGTGAAACAATCAAAGCTATGGAATTAAAAAGCAGTAGTAAGACACCGGTGTGTTATGTTAGAAATGTTCAACAGCACTTCCTCTTATCCCCACCAAATATCTCAATCCAGCCACGCGCACGAGTGATACGCATCTTAGCAATTTATGGCTGGAATGGCATTCATAAGATTAAACAAGTAGATTTGACTTATTTACTAATTATGAGTGCGTCACAACCGGTCAAGATAACCCCTGATATTCCTTTCTTAGAAGAGGTCGCCCCTTGTGGTTTCTCTCTTTTCACTCCTTTGTAGAGGTATGGATTCATTTCCGACAGAGAGCGGAAGAATTCCTACAGCTATCTGAGGCTGTGGTTATCCGATTTCACGGGGCTGGAGTAAGTTCTCTCCCATGAATTTATTCCAAGTTTTACAGCCGATAAATGTATAGAAATATCTCATCGTGAAATGCAAAAGAATTGGATCGATCTCCCAAGAAACAGAAGAGAGAATAAAATTTTCCATTGCTGCTCTTTACCATGTCCTGCTCTGCGGTTTCCACCCGGAAATAAAACGTGAGAAGGAAGTGTTCTTTTCAAAGGAAACGTTTTAGAGATAAAAATATGTAATATTATAAATTACTACTTATATTTATTTCATGACGCATTTCTCCAAGTAAATGAACCAAATACCGCGTACATTAGACAAATCTTTTCTTGAGAACGGAATCCCTTATTATTAAATATAATAATAGTTTTATTAGTTAGTTGCCCATTAAAATCAACAAATGTTTTTAAACTTTGTTTGACTATTACTATTTCTTCTGTTTTCGTGTTGCAAATTATAAGACATCTGTTAATCATCCCAATTTTAAAATTTTAACAATGAGTGTAAGGGAAATTTAAGTATCCCCCTGTATCTGTTTTTCTATTCACCTGAGTAGTTCACGCATTGCATTTTCGTTTTTATCTAAAGCACCCAAACTTAATTCATATTCCCGAAGCCATATTCCTGATTTGCTTATGCCAAGAGATATTTGAAATCAGGTAATGCAATATGGATATGTAGTCTTGTCTAATGATATGAGTGTTATTGAGAAGAAGCACGGGAGCAGTACACTCCGTTTTCCGAGATATGAGGCAGGACTGAGTTTTAGTACGATTTAAATGAACTAAGTTATCAATTATCCCATTGGAGAATTATTTGGACATTGGCATTTAAGGAATTAGTCATGGATATTTGTGGAAATGAAGCATTTTCAGAAGAGCAAGATTTCTCAAATTGGAAAATGGAGTGCAGTGTTTGTGATAAGCGAAACTATGGACAGGATTTCCAGTCAACCGAAGAAGATCACTAATATACAAGAGGAAAACACTGGGAGAAAAAACTGAACTTTGGAGAACACCAGCATTAGGGGAAAAGAGAGAGAGAGCACCATCTACTATCACCTGCAATGAACGATCAGAAAGAAAATAACATAACCGACTGTTTTTTGCAATTGGTTTGCAAAATTCTGCAAGAAACAGTCGACAATTCATAAGCGGGAGCTTGTTTAGAAGCGCTTTATGCCAAACAAGACCAAAAGCCTAATAAATATCAAAAGTAACTGGTTGAGTTTCACCATACTTTTCCATTAAATTTGTCCATAGATGGATAACGTAAGCCAATACATATCACCATTGAATCGACACTGACAGAATGCGCACTGGCGATTATTGATCAGATGAAAGTTTCCAGATTGTTTCGGAGTAGGCGGTTAATGGATTTCTCTGTTAATGTGGAAACAGTAGAAGTAAGTACAATAGGACTTCACCCGATTTGTCACCCATTTTAGGAAATGGCTGGATATGAGCAAATTTCCAAGTAGAAGGAAAAACATAAGTAGAATAGGAAAGTTTAAAATGGCGGCACAGAACAGAACTTTTGCTTTATTATAGTTGGTTGCTTGACAGTAAGCTTGTTTGTTTATTCAGCTGTTATTTACTGTAAAAAATTTTATTATTCGCTGCTACCAGTGCAGCTTGTTTTTACCTTAAATACAAGTCAGGTTCACTGTTTATTTGTCGAAATTTCTAGTCTTACCTGTATGCTAGTGAGACTGAGATGTTTCTTGTCATTTTGAAGTTTTCAGTAAAGATATGAACTTAGGGAAAAAAACAAAAAAAAAAAACCGCAGTTGTATTTGAACCTAAAGTTACTATTAGTTAATATCAAGAAGAAGGGAGTTACATTACTTGCGTTTTTATTGCACATAATAGAGCTTCAACACATACATGAAATATTTAAAAGAGAAGGTTTTACCCCATTATGGAACTTACCTTTATTTATGAGATGCAGAATTAGTTCTTTGCGAATTTTCTGCCGTTCAAGGTCTGATAAGCTGTTTAGGGAATTAGTATTAGCAGTTGCAAAGCATCGTATTGAGCTGTCATTGGTGTATATTATAATCTGCAAAGAGTCGACATGTATGGTTAAATGCACAGAATTTTGAATGTTATAAGCGGTTCATATGTATTAAATTTTTTGAAAGTTTGCATTATTGATTGTGTTTTGCTTATTGCTTAGTTTAGGAAGTTGCAAATTTTATTTGTAGTTTCATGAAACTTGGTTTACGAAATTGACGTTAGTTTTGTTGGCTTGTTTCAATAACTTGGTTTAATGTGTGCTTTACGTGTCAAATGGTTGCTGTTGCTCAATACCCGACATGGAACTCAGGAGCTACAACCTGATGTAATAATAAGATGACTTTCTTTTTTCCGAGGTTACATGCATTCAGATTCCAGAACTGTGGTTTGTCGTGAATTCCTGTCTTAGACATATATCTCATTTGACTTTGTGATCTGAGGGGCGGTAATAATTGAAGTTTATTGTATACAAATAAAATTCTAATCAATACTGCTTCTTCAATATCTCTCGAATATTCTGCAACATAAATATAATTTCAAATTATTCAAGAGACGTTAGCTACGCTACGCAGATTGTATCCAATCGAACTTCTTCAAGGTTACCTCTCAAAAGACACTGTGGAACAATTGAGACTATTTGTTGGTAGTGTGATGTACCACATTTCATGAAATAAAGGAAAGAGAATGACAAAGTTTCAAATTCTGATTTTTTTATCGATTTATTAATACCTTTATCTGAAACGTTACAATAGTATTTTATCTTATTTTATTACAGAATGCAGTTTGTATACTTCACACTGTAACACTGTGAGACAGACTCTGGTAGTAAGTTAAAAAATTTTGTAAATGCTACCGGTATCTATGAGAAAAATCAGTTCATTGATTCTTCTATTTTCTCTAAAAAAAAAAACTGGTTTCCAAGAATTAAGACATTACGCATTGTCCTTGAACAAATTTCTGTCCAGGAAGGCCGCACGTAACTTTCCTGCATTTCTTGGACAACGGATCAATAGCCTCGCCACAGGGACAATCGCTATCCTTTCCCACTTCGCAGCCATTTCCAACGTTGAAATCCATCAAGATACCTAAACTATCTACTGCTCCTTTGGAAAGAATTTTATCGGCGCACCATAAAGGCGAATCTTTCAGGCCGTTGCAGCGAGCACAATTAATGTTGCGGTACCGTCTTTCGTTGGTTGTTACTGGATCTCGATAAGTATAGCAATCGCCAACCACAGTAAGATTTCTATAACGAGGTGGACAGGTACTTATCTCGGATCTGTTACAGGTTCTTTCAGTAGCATTCAAGTTGCCGGAGGTGGTTCCAACGTCGCAATATAGAAACGCTGTCCGATTTTGCGTATGGTCCCGGATTCGCAAACCCCATAACCGCGCAAGTGGATCGTAGACGATATTCTCTTTGATGTATTTGTCTGTGAAACTTTCATCAAAACAATCCACAAAAATCTTCCAAGAAGCAATATTTCTACTGTCACCATTGCACATAGCACAATAATAATTCTTGTAAGTAATTCCACTATCCTTGCTCACAACTGGAACGTTGCCAAATGGATCGATTTCAAAAGCCATTTCTTGCGAACAATTCTTTTTTATTTCGAAATCCCTCCAGTTTGGACTGCAATCGCTGATGGCTAACACATCCTTAGTGTCAGACACTCGGATGCATTTAACCTCAGCACGTTTCAACACGATTGACCGATAAGGGGAATCAATACAGCAGTCTCCAAATGTCTCACACAGTCTGTCGCATTTACAGTTAACACTGTCCAAAAATTTGCCAATGCATTTATTGTTACAGCGAGTATTATTTTCCACAGAGTTATCTTCCTGAAAATTTATATTGCATGCATGAAACGAAATCAAACAAATTAAACATAATTGTTTTAAGAGATAATCCATGGTGAGTGCCTTAATGTGTATTCATTGGCATCGAAACAATCCAGCAAAGAAGAGCCTTTTCTGAGCTGTTGTGTCACTTGGAGATCGTACGCAGTATTCCTAAAGAGAAAAATTTGTTTTAATTAGCATTTTGAAATAAATAAACTTCTGAAGTAATAGTATATAGAAATCACTAGGTGATCGAAAAGTAAGACCACTCGAATGTTTGTTTGAAAAATATTTATTCCTGATTTTCCAAGTTTCGAATGCTTAAACAAGGTATTTTTAGAAAGAAGGAAATGCTTATAACTATCCTAGGTTAGAGAAAACTCGTGTGCCCTTGCAAGTGAAGAGTGCTGTGGTCAAAATGATCGCATCTGCTAGGTACAACAATTATAGGCACATTAGGTTTAGATGCTGTTTGCTAACAGGTAAGTGGGCCATGGTCGGTGCAAAAGTAGAGGGAGAAATTTGTCTGTGGTATGTGGCTGGAAAGCATTCTTCTGCAATCCTTCAGGATGAGTGTATGAATGCGCGGCTATTGGTTAAGGATGGCACCAAAGGAGATGAGCGTTTCCTATAGCTCAAGGATGTCCAGCACTCAACCCATTCTTCTTTATTGTGCAGTCCGCGGCCAAGCAGGTAGCTTTAAGTGTTATGTCCTACTCAGTACCTCTCCCCAAGCTTAAACTTAGTTAGTTGAGCGATAAAAGTTATAAGACAGATGTGCCTTATCGCGAAAATCAGCAGCAAAGGATACATAAATATATATTTAAGGTTGAAATGATGAAAGTAGAGAAGAGCGAATAAGTGGAGGTGTCAATTATGCAAGGTCCCAAAAGTAATGGGAAGAAGAAAAATGAAGTATTGAAAGTGGAAGATAGAGAAAGAATGAGAAAAACCTAAACGATTTGACGAATTAAGTGAAATTTACAGGCTGAATTGATAAGCCGATTGGAGGAAAGGAAACTGAAAAGTAAATACTCTATGATTAGTTAAATATACAAGGAATAGCAAGCATCAGATAAAAGGTGGAAAGGTTTTGATTAAAAATAGTCCAAAAAAGGGAAAAGAAAAAAATATATATCAGATGCAAGCTGAAAATATATATTGATACATGATGCAAAGACTTTTTTTTTTAATTTTTCAGCTTGCAATAAATATTAAATTTCGTAATTTTTGTAGAAAGGATTGTAGCTATGGAATGTTATTCATGAAATCCGGTCAGTCTCAACCAGAAGACAACTTGCATCAAAATTCCCCACAGGATTACTAAAGGCTAATTTCAAGAAGAAAGTTACTTCTTTCGTAAATCAATTTCTCGCAGATCAAAAACAAAAATCAACATTTTCTTTCAACTCTCTGCATAATGATCCTTTGTGATATTGAAGAACGTCACAGACGATGTCAAAGATCGTCCGGTATATGATTCGCAGCCGTCGATCTGGGAAAATAACCTCTCGTCAGCATGCTGTGCATTCCTCCCTGTTTTTCACGTTTATGTTTGCACTAGTACGATCATTTCCGAATGCACCACATCAGTAGCTTAACCCCTTGGAATGCCACGGCATTCGCACTGTGCACGGCGGTAATTACCACATGAATTTCTGCTCGGTCTCTTGCTTACTAAAGCCTTTTAGTGAGCAAAAAACGATTCATTGATCGAATCTTCACGACGGGCCACTTTTGCGTTTGTAGCACCATTTTGATTCAGCTGTTGTGGCATTCTTGCAAGCAGCTGTTGCCCCCGACTGGCGCTGGCCTCCCTCCACCTGTTGACGCGTTCAGTGTTTAAATCAAATTAAAGGTCGTTCTCATATAGACTTATGAATAGCTTTCCAATACGCCCCCATATTATTATTATTATCATTTCATTCGCTATCACGTAGGGTCGAGTCAGCAAGGCTTCAGTCTTCGGCAAGTCTAGTCTCCCGATCAGCAGATAATTATGCCAGTGTTAAGATGTTTTGTGGTATGATTTCTGTGTCCATGGCTTGGAAACCAAGTTGGCAAATAAAATGCCACTGCTCAGCCATTTATAGCTGAGCAGTGATCCTGGTTAACGTCTCAGGACCCAATTCTCTAATCCTAGGGAAGCTTTGATAGTAGTGTCCAGGGCAGACAACCAAATCTGAGATGGATAAATTGGATTCATTAAGTCGTCACATGCATTAACTTTCAATTTTCAACCAAAGTAAAACTCTATATTTTGTTAACGCGAAAATTGCCTATTATAATTTGCCCACAATTTACAAACAAACACAACTAATTTCTTTAGCCTCATAGTCCTAATTTCTTTAGCTTTAAACACTAGCAATGACAAAACACTAACTGTTACTCCTCTACCATACTGTTATTGTGTCTTGTTCTTTATTTTTCAAATGGATTCGCTCATCATTGAGGAAAAAAAGGAGGTTTAAGGAACAAAGCCACAAGTTGTGCGTCCATATTTGGTCCCAGTAACAACTCCGATCCTTCAATGAACACTTTCTGCGAGTTCCTTGTTGCAGGAATCTGAATCTGTTCCTCCTCCTGTTGAAATGCCAGCTCTGTTGTAAGGGGGGAAGGAAATATTACGTTCTCTCCGATCTGATGCAAAATTTCAGTTAATCGAATCCCATTAAACATCTTTAGGCGTAATTTTTATAGACTATCAGAATGTGGACATGACAGAACTGTCTAGGATGTCAGTGTACGATTCGACTTGATGGTTGTTAGCGGTATAATTAACCGTAGGAAACCGAACCACAAGATGCGCCTCTCACACCATGACCAATGCGTCTCGAGCGTCACTGTACGCACAATAAACCGCAATAAATAGCGTTTCCCTGTAATTCTCCAAATTTACACTGACAGAGCTACTCACCTGACTCATCACTCAATATGACTTGTTTCATGGATCAAGGCATTGCGATAGGCACTACTGAAAGACTCCTGGAATCCATTGGTCTGATGCAGGGCTTGTGTACAGCAGACTTCCGTGAAAATCCATGTTGTGCAGTTCGTGCCTATCATTGATACACTTGTGGAAACTGTGTCGCATGGAACATTGCGTCGCACACAGTGACAAACTGCTAACATGGGATCCATCTATTCCTCTTTGAAACATCATGCGCGCCTTTTGATTGCTTGCTTGTGCTATCTCTGCTATTTCGTGCACACGTCTAGATCTGTTCCAAATCTGCTTATATCGCGTTAGCATCGTTCACTATACTGGCAAGGGTATCCCACTATTTTTGGTAATGTAGTGTATTTACGACACGAAACAAGCCTCGGAGGCTTAAAATTGACGTTCCTCATATGTGCACTATTCGGAATTAGCGAAATAGCTCAGAAGAGTAAGAAAAGATTCTACTATTTCAATTTGGTAAGATGAATTAGAACCTCCTAGAGGGCAAAGGTTACAATCGCTGTCCTCCGATATTGTGTGGAATAAGTCTGGGTTGGAATCCTATCTCGACGGGGAAAGATTTCTTATCTACTCTTCAGTTTCGAATTACTTTCCTATTATCAGATTTACAGCGTTCAGGTTGTAGCGCTGGCTACATCGGATGGTGTTGTAGAATAGGAAATTCTGTGTTGCAACATGCTTCAAAAATACTGTATTTATTTATTACTTCGCCAACTATTTCAAAAGCGACTTGGCAAACGCAGAGAGACGAATAGTTTCCCTGCATAATGATGAATTGTCAAGGATATATTCTTCCCATTTTGACGGTTCTTTGAAAACGATTAGAGGTAATTCTACAAACCCGTTTCTGCTTGTACAGGGAAATATTCTCATATTTTGTGATATTAAATTACTGCCAGAGTGAGTTTATTCTAGCTTCTCAAAAAAGAAAAATAAGAAAACGTTTATTTCTTCCATATTCTAAACAAGAATCAAGCTGAAACTTGCTTCCCATATACTATTTGCATGTATACATACACTTTTTTCATTCACTTTTCAAAGACAGCAGTCGTGTGTATCTCGTTTGTTCGGAATCTCCTTTGTGCAAAAGTTTTTAACCTCGAGCTTTAATTTTAGAACAGATATGAACAAGTGAGATGATCTGAAAAGACAATTGAATATAATGGCAACTTTAAATCATTTTTTACATCTATACCAGTTAAAAATAAATAATAATAAGTATATGTGCAATCATCTATAAATCGAAACATTATTTTACTTCATTCCCCAACTCCCTGTGAGTGTTCTTAAAATCATGAAATTGTTTATTTTCTAGAGCAATAGTGGTTTTCCCACTTGTGGTTCGTTTTAGAATGGTCTGGGTTAGAATCCTATCTCGACGGGGAAAGATTTCTTATTTCTGACTATCTTAGTCAGCCAGAGCAGAGAATTTCTAAAAGGCCTCAAATCGAATAACTCCTCAGGGAAGAGATGAGTTACTCTGGATATTCCATCCAACCCAACATGTGAATCAGCCTGCTTTTTTGCTTTTTTTTTTTTTCAGGCGCATAAGAGAAAAATACGGGAGTTGAAAACCATGTTATCCTCTCTTGTATCCAACTGACTTTGTGAAAAAGGTCCATAAAAGAACCTCACGTCATTGAGGGAATTCGAACACGGGTCTTTTCCACCCGATGTCGCCAGGACCATGATTATATAAATTGTGCTGTCTGCAATTAGCCGTGGACACAGTTATACAGATATAATGCAAAGGAATAGTATATTTACTTTGTGTAATGCCTTCATAAATCGTAATAACAATACCAGCATAAAACAAGGAATTAAAAATAAAACGTAACTATTGGGTAATAAAATTAATAATCTATTTAAATACAGACCACGACTAACTCTTAAAGCAATAGAAACGAACCCGCGGAAGTTTTAACATACCCACTTGACAATACATAGTATATCCGTATTGTCGATTTTAGTATTTCCATTGTATTGTGCCCTCGTGGATAGCGCAGTTGATAGAATCTCCATACTCCCCACACCGGGTGGGAAAAACCCGAGTTCGAGTCCCCTCGATAACGTGAGGAATTTTTACTGGCCTTTTTCACAATGTGGCTGATTTCATCGCTCTCAGGTGAGGGTAGCATGATTTTTCCTCCAGAAAACCTGGGATTTTCATCCAGCAAACAAAATCGGCCACAGATCACACGCAATTTACAGATATTCTAAATATTTGTTATTCACAAGGACTTACAAATGAATCAGTCATCAAAATAAAGATTTTCGACACACTTACCTTCAATTGTTCATTCCAATTTTCCCAAATTTCGAGTTAACTCCATTTGGAATCCATTTTCAGTTGCATCTCAAGGCTCGTGATGGGAATGTTGCTGCTGCTCTTACAACTACATAATATCTATTTAAAATCGTATGCAGGTAACCTGCTTTTCCTGGTATGAAATTACTGAAGCGGTGAACCTATCAAAACAAGGGAAAGTGAAATACAAGATGACGTCAAGAGATACATTATCTTAGACATGTTCTTGGCAACTTTCCTTCTGTCCCATGCACGTGTCAAGGCATGCGCACAATTCTAACATAACAAATTCGTGGTTGGTATAAGAATACATGTTTCAGCAGGCCAGTTAAGTCAGCATCTCCAAGAAACCAATTCTAAAGAGCTGAAACTTTGATTGGTCCCACTAATTAGAAAGTGCACAATCTCTTTCCATATACTTAACAAATAATTCCGCCAAAATGTTTAGATTTGACAAATGAAAATTTTCTCTGTTCAAATACGAAGTTACATATCAATTCACCTATTCTCAGGAACTTATGAAGAAGATTAAATCCAAAATTTGAAACTCAGAATAGCCAACTACTTTTAAGAAAATAAAATCATCACATAAATAAGTTCGAAAACAGCACTAATCTAACAGGAAAGGAAGAACAAAAAATCCTTTTAAAAACTTTACTACGCCCTGTTTTGTCTTCAAATCCAGACGGAAATAAAACTTAGAGGAAGCCTTCTTTAGAAGGTAGAGTTGTGTAGATAAGAATGCCCACGTTTTAACTTTCTGGTTTCCTCGAACATGAATCACATTCCCTGAATCAGTGTTAAAATTATCTTAGCTTGGATCCTTCCAGTGCACTGGGCAGTTTTAATATCAATATCGGCAGTGAAAACCCGAACTAGATCTTCCCTTACGAATTACTAAAACAATTTTTACATACATGTTTGTTCATGAACTTGTATAGCCTTTGTGGATTAATGATTTCTGTAGCCGTGTGTTTTATAATTTGCAGGACAAGAATGGTGATTTGAATAGATCTCAGCATGAGTTCTTTAAGTAGAGGTCACGCTTGACCAATCTGATAAATTGCTATGATGTAGTCATTAAGCATTTGGATTTTAAACAATTTTAATATTATATATCTAGGCTTTAGTAAAACTTTTCATATGGTTTCCTGTGGAATTACTGTGAGACTGTTTGATTCCATACCAACAATATTTATCCAATAATATTACTGCTGTATAAACTGAAAGAAGTAGAAGTTTAATTTACTGATAAGATCCAACGCTGGATGGCTAAAAGATAGGAAACAGAGGATTGTCACAAACGGTGAGTTTTCAGGGTGGACCAGCGAAACAAGTGATGTTCCTGAGGGATCAATGTTGGGTTTGTTCATGAATGATTTTGATAACGGTATCCATGGTAAGCTCCCAAAATCCGGCCGGGCAATGTTGCTTCAGAAATACTTGGATGGTTCCATATGTGATCTGAAAATTGGCAACTAAAATGCAGTATAATTCTTCTAAATGTAAGGTTTGTGAAACAGAAATGCAGGAGTCATGTATAACATAAGGAGTTAAAAGCGGTTTAAGAGAGAAAATACTTAAGTGTTCAGATTCAATCTGACATAATTTTCATTGCAATATAGAGAGGCACTAGGTAGAAACATGGTCTCGTGGTCATGATTTATAGGGACGCTAGTAGACAGAAGAATATCATTATATCTTTCCATCCCTCTTTATATCCCTCTTTCCAAGGCGATGGTTATACAAAAATTGAAATACTGTATTCGGGTCTGGAGTCCGCGCCAAAAAAGAGAACTTCTAGAGAGTAGTCAGAAAGGGCGAGTAGATTGGTGGAGAGCGTAAAGCGATACCTATATGAAGAAGCTTTCAAAGTACGGACACAAAGAATCACAACCAGACATCTTTAGGGAGAATATTTAACTGAGTTGTAAAAAGCAATGAATGGATTGAATAAAATGAATAAGGAAGATCTGATCACCCTCGTTGGAAGAAAAGAAGGGGATACAAATATAAAATCCCAAGGTATAACAAGATATTTGATCTCATAAAATTCATCCATGAGCAGCAGGTTGTTGAACATAGGAATAATTGCCTCCGAACGTTGTGGAGGATAAATGAATAGTAAATGAATCTGAAAATTAATTCAGCATTCTTATAAACACAGGCCTTATGATCTAAGAAGATAAATCCAAAAATTTTAAACTGTAATAAATGTATCTGGCTTTCGATTCCTCTTCATTTTGTACTTTCCCGTCAGAATGAGAAGAACATTCGTTCTCTTTATTACTCCTTTTTATATGGTTAAGATTATCATACGGGAGTCAGCAAACTGACAAGAATATATACACAATTCACGGACACATTATGTTGACGTCTCATAGGCTTCTTTGCTTTGGAGTAAATCCCAGACGATTCGACTTATGCCCCCTTTATTAAAAAAGCCAAATGACTTAATAGGAAGAAATAATCATATCTCTCAGAGAGAAAAGTATATGTATCTAACAGGAAAGAAAAAGAAATTCCTTTTAAAAACGTTACTACGCCTTGTTCTATAACATAGAAGAAGCCTTCTTTTAAAAGGAAGAGGTGTGTGGGGATAAGAATGTCTCACAGTTTATCTTGCTGGTTATTTACTGATAAAGGAATCAAGCAATCACTAAAACAGTATCTCGTCTACTGTCCTTCAAGTGCATTAGGCAGTGTTAATAGCAATCTGAGTAGTTGTTGGGTTTTAGGAGCATTAACGTCTAAGGCCATATTGCTCCGTATATACTCTCTCTAAATTGCTTGTGTTCTGTGGTCGAATTTCTGTTTGCTGGACGAAAACCCGAGTTTCCAGGAGAGATAAAAACAATTGTTACTCGATCTCAGGCTACCCTCGCCTGAGACCGAGCAACTCGGCCACGTTGTGAAAAAAGTCCATAAAATTCCTCTCTGCATTGAGGGGACTTGAACCCAGGTCTTTTCCACTCGCAGTGGGGAGGACGGCGACTCTACCAACTGAATATGAGCAGTAAATAAGCGGTTAACATCTTCCCTTATGAATTATCTAAAATTCTTGAATACACCTTTATTCATTTTATATAGAATTCGGATGCCAGGAGTAGCGATGGACAGTGACCATAGACTAGTTGTAGGTGTGCTAGCGTCAGTGATAGAGAAAAATAAAAGAAAACAAGAGAGGTGGATTGAGATATGGAGGCTGAAAAACGAGGATAGATATAGGAAAATGTATAGAGGAAAGATAGAAACTGAGTTTGTTTGTTATTAGGAGCATTAGCAAATAAGGCCATATTGCTCCGGGAATATGCGGTGGTTATTCCCTTGACCTTTCCGTATTTAGTGGTGACGGACTCGAACCCCGGTCTAATCAAGGAGCGTGTATTACGCACTGCTGTTCCTTCCCACCTGGCTACGGAGGCGTAATAGAAACTGAGGCCTGAGAATGAAATACAAGGAGTAAAAGAGGAATTGGAAGAATTTTAAAAAGCTTTAGTTGCCCCTACGGTGGAAGTATGTGGGAGAACAAGAGGTTTGAGGTGCTGGAAAGAGACACGGAGGAGGAACGAATAGTTGATGAAGAGAAGGCAAAATGATTGGAGAACTGGTCGCACAATATGCTGGATCTTGGACGGGATCTGTGCATGGCTTATTGGATATTGAAAAAGCACATGATAGCGTAGAAAGAAGAAACATATGGGAAGCGTTAAGGAAAAAGGGATAGGAAAGTCCTTAATAGCGAGTATTAAAAGTTTTATACAGAAGGACTGAACGCTGTGTGAAAACAGTGGTTGGAAACACAGGCTGGTTCTAAATTAATAATGAACTGAGACAAGCTACTGCACTTTCACCTCTACTGAGCATACTAGTAATGGGTGATATTTATCAAATTCTGTGGAGACAAGAATACTGAGACAAAAAAAAATGAAAGTGATTGTTTACCGATGATTTGTTATTTTGTTGGAGAGGAGGAGGCACAAGAGTAGGTAGAAAATTGTATTTCTTTGCCTCCCTGGATGAGGGAGGCAAAGGAAGGAAGGAAGGAGGGAGGTGATTAACAGCTTTATTGAGGAAAAGAAGATATTTAGAGAGTACAGTGGACAAAGAAGGAAGAATTTATGGAGGAAAGAAAACCAAGGAAAAGGTTTTATAACTGTGTAAAATATCTAGTTTGCAGAAGGGAGAAATCTGAGAAGTGCAAGATGGTACAGTTTATTATGTACTTGTAATAACCTATGGAGCGGAATCATAGGGAATTGGGGAGAAGAATGTTAGCAGAATGCACGCAGTGGAAATGAAACTTCTCAGAGGGGTATGGAAAGACCGGGTGGAGGAGCGAGAAAATAACTACAAGAAATGATTGAGAGGAACAGACTGAAATGGTTTGCCCATGTGAAATAAATGACAAAGTATTATGTAATGACACAATAGCTGTGCGAAAAAGAGTACAATATACGTCGTCATTACCAAAGTAAGCACGCGGCACAATATTCAAAACTCACAGAAAATCAACGGAAGCTAAAATTGTAAAGTTTAAAACGTAATTGCATCATCACAATGCAATTTATTCGTTAAAATAAAAAATGATAATGAGGCAATTAACTAAAGTAAGCTTACGAATAGCTCATTTATTGGCCAAGAAAGGGAAACCATTTACCGATGGTGAATTAATTAAATCATGTTTGCTTGTGGCAGCCGAAGAAATGTGTCCAGAGAAAATGGATTTGTTTCGATCTGTCAGTCCTTCGGTGAGAACAACTGTTAGAAGTGTTGAGGACATCGCGAGCCACGTCAAGAGTCAATTAAAAGACAAGGCAAAATATTTCAAGTGGTTTTCTTTGGCTCTTGATGAGTCTACAGACATTACTGGTTCTGCCCAATTGTTGCTGTTTATTCGAGGAGTCAGTACTGAGTTATCGAGGTTACTTAAGAATTAGCTTCTATGGATAGTCTTCATGGAACAACTACAGGCGAAGATACTCAAGGAAGTCGAGGAAACGCTAACATAGTACAATTTGCAATGGAATCAGTTGATAGTGGTAAAAATATGTGTGGAACGGGGAAAGGATTAGTTGGACAAATTTTTAAGGCTTTTGAAGAAGCTAAATGTTCAAAACCTCTGGTAATTCATTGTATTATTCACCAGCAGGCTCTTTGTGGGAAACACCTCAATCTGTCATGTGTTATTGAACCAGTTGTGTCAGCGGCTGACTTTATTCGCTCTCGTGGACTTAACCATCGTCAGTTTCGTGATTTTTTTTGTTGTTCTATGAGTAGAATTACCCATGTAAATATCTTCGAGCTTGCTACCTGGCCCGCCGAACCTAAAAATTTTACGATCTGGCCCTTTCCAAAAAACGTTTGCCGACCCCTTCTTTAATATATGGGATCAGACACAACTTGTCAATGTAATAATCTTCTATTTTTTCCATGAATTAATATATTTTGTAGCTAATGGCGTGAAGTAGAATGAAAATTCATAATCATGTAATTTTTTAAGTCATTAGTTGCCTTTCATCACTCTTCCACGTGTTCAGCAGCTTTGAGTGAGATCGTTTTTATTAAACTGTGTTTGGGAACTATTATTGAACTGCTTCCTCTTCCTTGTAGTTTTTCGGATAGCTTTAACTGATATTTCACCTATTACTGAGCACATATTGATGAGAGATTCGGCCAATCTTAGATCACCTCATAATTTCATTTTACCAGATTTTAAGAATTTGTGGTGCATCGGATGCTTTTTTCCCAAACGAATTCTTATAGTATGCCACGTCTTTATAGCCTTTCTGTATTAATGATGTCTGTAGCAGGGACGCCGAACCTACACGCGTTGAATCCTGGATATGGACAATTTCTGGTAGGAACAGAGATGGATTTCAAATCCTTCAAAGAGTTTGCTGTCCAGTTATTTCGAAGACAATTAATCTTGTTACAAGTAGAGGAGCAAGGAAATTAATTGTTATATCGTGTGATGAGGTCTTGTGGCTGACTGGAAAACAACCAGGTTGGCTGATCATTAGAGTGGATTCCAGTATTGCAACTGGGTAGGTGCAGGATGTGCGGTATAGTTCTAATTATAGGTAGGAACTCACCCTGTGTGGGCAATGACGCCCCCTAATCGTTTCAGAGAGAAAGACATCTTGGAGAATTCTTGTGCTGATGGAATACGATTCATAGTATACTTTGAATGTATACTATGAATCGTATTTGTTACACTGTATGAATGGTATTGTAATACTGCGGGTTTGCCCGAATTTGACAGAGACCACCTGGTACAATAAATAAAAAAAAAGCCCGTGTGTACTATGTACGCACGAAAGTTATTTTATGTGAAAACATCTTTGACGAAAATATGAAACGGAAATTACGTCACTTCCTAAATGACGTCAATGCCGTCACTAACTTTGATTCCGTAGAGTAAGTAGAGGGCGTGAATCTGCTACTTACCGGTGGAAGGTCAAAGATGTCGCTACCAATTCCAACCCGTTTGAACTTGTTGCTCATCTTCCTTTTCTCATACTTATCAAACCAATTCTCTTTCCAAATGTCGGTAGAATCGTCACCCATGTTTTATCGTTCCATTTCTTTGTTCGATTTTCTATTATGCTGTCACTCGATAGGTGTATATAAGTTACAACAACTGAACTCTCAGACATCGGTTGACGAAGCAAATACCAAACAGCAATAATCGAATCTGACTCTGAGGTTGAGGTTGCTCACAGTGCTTCTCTGCTTGCTTTCTCTGATGCAGGGATTGTATCATCTTCGCTTAGGGGAAATGACTCATATTGTTGTCTATGACCTAGAGAAGAATTTAACCAAAGACCAGGTTCCAGAGGACATTTTCTATAAAAATCTTACAGTTCAATTTCACCATGGTTGATATTAGAAAAGAAATAACACTTCGTTTTACTACAAAAGCTAATGCGAAGAGCTGCACTCATTGGGTATTGGGCTCTTTCACCCCGAATTCATAAAGGAATTATGACCCTATTTTTCGTAGGCTTGACTACACATAAATTTAGACCTTTCTTTGCAGTCACCAAGTCATCTGTCTTGGGTATGGGCATACCAACTAAACGTGCCATCAATAAACCCCAAACTGCAGCCATTACTCGTGTAAAGGACACGTTTATGGGGAGTGTCCAAATAAAAGCGATGTCCTGTCTCTGCAAATTTTCGTACCAGTAAACGGGATTCAAAACATTTAATACGCGACTCCAACTGCCCAGAGTTTTTGCGCGCCAAAGAGGATGTTACGCTATGAAAATCTACGACTTCCATGGCGTACAACAACAAACTAATTATGGATAAGTTGTCTCTTACCACTTCTTCACCTGCAGATGATTCAATCTCTGAAGTAAGCTTGATTCAACTGAGTGCTCAGCGGTCATGATTGGTGGCGGATGAAGCCCGAAAGATGAAATTAGATATAATAACCTTACAAGAACTCTACCATTTCTGTGCTAAAATAACTGGATATCCTTTCTCTTTTAGGGTTATTCAGCCAGAACATGCTGAACCACGTATAGCCCGGTTCTATACTTCGTCATAGTCAATCCTAAATTGAACATACCCAAGACAATTAGCCTTACAAATCAATATGCTGTTTGCACAAGTGTATCAATTTTGGTGAGTTAGTCAGTCTCAGGCGAGGGTAGTGTGAACAGAAACTCGACCTCAGAACACACGCAATTTACAGACATCATACATGGCGCAATGTGCCTTAGTCGCTGATGCTCCTAAAAACCCTACTACAATATAGGACAATAGTATAAGTGTATCTATTCCTTACGGCTCTTACTTTTTTTAGTTTCGCTGTACTTCCCACCGTCTCCGACATTATATTCCCTCTTGGCTACCTTGATCAATTATTATCTTAAAACCACTCTTATTCCACGAGAAATTTAATAATATAGTTTATTAGGCTGTTCGCCTATATTACTATACATTAAGATGATGTTTCTGGTATCTTACCAATACCCACCATCAGACCAAGCTATTGGATGAACAGAAAATAGAAAGGGTTGCGAATTTGAATATTTTAGAATATTACAATTACTTATAATTCAATTACCAATTATTACAATTTGCAAATTATGATTCTAAAGTATTAAGCTTTGAATTGCCATTACAATAGAAAATAGGAAATCCAAAGTTAAACAAAGGGATTAAATTCTTACCTGGTACTTGGTAAGAATTTAATTTAATTCAGTAAAAAATGGTTAAACTAGTTTACTCCAACAAATCTGTCACGAATTTGCCGTAAACTAACTTAACCCTGTTTTTTTTAACGGTTGCAAAAAATAACTTTTTTCTTTTAACTTTACCTCTTTTTAACAGTGCACACTAAACATTATGGTCACCGTTTTTTTAGCGAAAAAAGGAGTCCGTGATGTTTAGTGTACACCGTTTTTGCTTGAATCCGTTCAGAATGTGACGGCTTAAACTAGCCTGATCTTTTTTTCACTAGTGAAAATGAAAGTCTGTTAGGAAAACTCCTACTACAAACTGTGTGGGGGGGATAATTTAGTTATTTTTATTTCTATTATTTATATTTATTATATTTATTATTTCCCCTTTTATTTCTATCCCCTTTTAGTAATTTCACCCCACTTACGCATCTGACTATTTCTTCCCAGAAAATTGTAAGTTCAAGGGGAAAGCTCCTTAAAGTTTTTAATTCCCTTTGGATAGGCTTTTACTCAGAACAACAAAAAACTCACAAATGTTGTATATAAAAAATAAGTTTATTAGGCATATTTACATGATCATAATTAAAAAGCCAAATAATAATTGAATTTATACCTAAGACAACATGATTTAGTCTCATCTTATTATATACATCTATCTTAATCTTGCATTGGTTGAAACCATCAATTACAATACCAATCCAGTTTCATTCCCTCCTGTATACATTCAATCCTGCATCCTTTAAAAACCATCAATAACAAAATCGATCCCTTTCTATAATTTTCTTCAGATATTGATCATGCATCAATTAAAACCGTTAATAACAAATTAACAATCCTCTTTCTATTAATTCTTACATAATTCAATACTTATTCATTTATCTATCATAAAGATTATTAAAAGGTATCACTGACTTCTATTTCCCATCCAAAATTTTCTATATTTATCTATTAGCTTGTCCTGGCTAATGTTCCTTCAGCACATTTCCTAAATTTAACTTATCCTTGCTACTGAGTAATTCTTATGCACAGTATCTTTCTAAAGTCCTGCTACTTAATTTCGGGGTTCCTACAGTTCGGGGTTCCTACAGTGTGTATGAGAACAATTATGTGACTAACCACTTACTTTGTTATCTCGGGGCTCTGCGGCATGTCCTTTGTCTTTCTCGCGGTGAACAGCAGATCATCTCCATCTAGAACTCATCTTGCAATCTTTGGAGAGTTCGACAGGGGTTTTCGGGTTTGCTTCTTGGGTTTCGAGTACCTTTGTTCCTAAAAGAATGATTCACTCATCTGGTCAGCACGTTTGTTCTCCTTTCGGTCCGGCTCCGGATTCTATCTGCTTCAGCTCCATTACCTCCAGGCATCAGGCATTTTGTTTATCCTACAATAAGCTAACTTAACAGTGTTAAGTTTTCTCCATTATTATAGTTGCCTACTGCGCTTTAGTGAACTCAAAAAAACTCTGAAAACTCTGAACTCTCCTTACTGAAACAAAACTGTGTCGGCTACTGGCTGACGGATTGACTAACTGCTACATCTTAACTTGATCCCCTCTCTTTTCCCCAACACTCATTTTTACTCTAACTGCCCAACTTACTGACATTGACTCACTCTTCCCTCTTCAACTCCTCCCCACTTTTTTTAAAACTCTCTCCGACCAAAAACAATCTTTTTTCTTTCCCCCTTTTTTCCGTCCCCATCCACAGTTGTCTTCGGAGTTTGTCACGCCTCCCCACAGTGTTTTCTACCAATCCCCTCTTTCTTTATTCATTATTTTTCCTTTAATTCGTTGAAAAGCCTCGGTCAGCCTGCCCCGTAGCACGTGAACAATACTCCCTATTTTCAACCTGTTGGATCTGTGGCCATCCGGTGTGTTCTTTGAAGTAGCCGGTTGTCCAAAACAACACATTACCCTACACGTATAACGCCTCGTCTCTAAGACATTTTAAAACCACAAAGAAGCGACATTCGTGACTACAGCATCTATTTTTGGGAACTTGAGTGTGTGTTTACGAACCGATTACCTGTCTGCGGTAATTTGGCTGTACTAATGTGTCTCGGAATGACCCTCACTTGTTTGTCGCACTAAGCCACCCGCTGTGCTTTCCGTAGTGTTCCTTGTTTTAGCGAAGGTAAGGCTAATTGTTCTGTTTTCGTTTCACTACCCTTTCCCAGGACAACTAATTTGGTTCTGCCAGTGCTATGTAGGAATTTTTACAATAGGAATAATTTTAATATTTTCAACCCCTTCCAGAATAAATTTTATTTCGAAACTGCAATTTTATTCCTATATCTCATTAATGGCAAGAATCTAAACAAAAAGAACTAATTTTTCAAATAATAAAAAAATCAGATTTTTTTTGTAAGATTTTCAATATTCTTACAAAACGAAGGTATGGGTTCCCGGCCTTGTGGCATAGTGTTTAGGTTAGGGCGTCACCTGTAGTCTCCCACAACTGCGCCATCTGTACTCTCGTGAAGTATACAGGACTCTGCAAATGCCAGTGGCATGTTCTATAGTATTGTGTTGGGTTCTGTTGTTTCTCTGGTTTCATCCGCAGGACCCCTAATGGGACTATACGTTGCCCACCACAACCACCACTGGGAAGTGAGCCAGACTGCCCATTATACTCTGGCTGGCCTCTGCCAGGGTTGCCTGAGCTTCCTGGCAGAGGGGCATAGTGCTTAGGGTAACGCGCCATCTGTGGTCTCCCACAACTGCACACCTGGAAGAGGACTATCTATTGTATTTCTGCCTGCTCTACTGTCTTGCAGAACGGCATTCACTCTAACGAAAAATCCTAGTAATTAGCAGCCAATCAGCGCTAAGCAGTGGGTGGAGCTAAATCTGGCCTTCACTTGCTGTCGCAAAGATCCATGAGTAAGAATCTTGTTCTAAAGTTTAGCCTTCCCCTCTGTTCCATTTTACAGCGCTCTTGTTGTTTCCGCTAACTAATATTTTGAAGAATTTTACTAGTAAGGACTAGTAGAAACGGATTTTGGGATTTACTGCAACATATACACTAACTATAGAGAAGTTAAGACATAGGAGGGGTAGAAGAGCGATTGCAGAGAAACCCATTTCATTTAATTCCCATGGGCCGATTAACACAATCCAATAATGCGAAATTGCTGCATTATCCGAAAATAAACTTTTGGTGTATTTGATGTAATGCAAAGCGAAGCTTCTCGGACATGACAGTTCCTTTCTTGTGCCTCCCCTAGACATACAATAAAGTTAAGATAATACTGTTTCCGTGTAATTCGAGAGAAGCTGAGCTAAGCCTGGCACATAAATAACATCCAACATGGATGTTATTTATGAATTCAAAATATCAGTATGATAAAATACGTGATTTATCAGTGAGAACAAAAGCCATGAATACGCAGTGCTTTTGGAACAATCCCCTCCCCACCTTAAAGATTTTTAAAACAATATTTATACTTTTACTTCAAAGAAAACGGGAAGGTTGTGGGCAATCGAAAATAAATAAATATCACACTGATGTCCGTAAAATAGAAATGTAGTTCATTAATCATATATATTAGAGAGACAGACAAAAAACAAATTATTATTTTTTTTATTTACAATGCTTTATTCATTTATGTTAGAAAATTAATCTGATTACAGTAGTATTTTTGCCATATTTCAAAACAGAGTTCATACTGTACATCCCACACTGTAATATTATGAGACAGGTGCTGGTAATATATGCAAAATATGCTTGACCTCGTGCAATGGAAACAATTCCTTTGACGGTTATTTATATACTTTATTAAAATCTATTTCCAAACCTTATTGACTTACACACTTTCCTTGCACCATTTTCTGCCCTGGAAGGGCACATGAAACTACCCTACATTTCTTAGAAAGTGGATCAAAGGCCTCTCCACAAGAACAATCGCTAACCTTTCCAACCTCGCAGCCTGCTCCAATATCTATGTCCAACAAAACGCCCAAACTCTGTCCACTGCCATCTCTGGGAAGGATTACATCAGCGCATATTAGTGATGAATCCTTGATGCCATTGCATCGAGCACAGTTAATATTCCTGTACCTTTTTTCTCTTGTTTCCACTGGATCTCTGTAAGTATAACAATCACGTAGCACAGAGTAATTCTTATAATCAGATGGACATACAGCGATCTCAGATCTGCTGCAGGATCTTTCAGAGTCCCTCAAGTTGCTCGCAGTAGTTCCCACGTTGCAGTAGCGAAACTCCGTCCGATTTAGTGTATCATTCCAGAATCTCAACCCCCACAACTGCACAGCTGAATCGTAGACAATATTCTCTTTGATGTATTCGTCACTCAAACCATTATCAAAACAATCCACGAAAATCTTCCAAGAAGCAATGTTTCCACTGTCACCATTGCACAAAGCACAATAATAATTCTTGTAGGTAATGTCACTGTCCTTGCTTACAACCGGAACGTTGCCAAATGGATCGACTTTGAAGTCTGTTTCTCGTGAACAATTATTCTTTATTTCTAAATCTCTCCAATCTGGACTACACTCGGCAACAGCTAACACCTCTTTGCTTTCAGTCACTTGAATACACTTTACTCCCTCGTGTTTCAGTTCAATTGTCCGATAGGGAGAATCAATACAGCAGTCTCCAAAAGTTTCACAAAGGATATCGCATTTACAGTTAACAGGGTCCAACAATCCTCCAGAGCATATATTTGAACATCGATTGCCGTTTTCCACATAATTGCGATCAAGAAAAATTACTGGGCTTGAATATAACGGGATTAAGAAACTTAAACAGATCTTTATTAGAAAATTCATAACAACCGCCTTATTTTATATTTTTCGCACTTAGAATAAGTCAGTAGAGCAAAAGAAATTATCCTTTTTGACGGTCTTTAATTCCTTCTACGATTGTATTCTTAACGAATTCTGAAGTCGTATTCCTAAAAGAAAAAAAATTGCTTTCAATTAGTGTATATATATAATAAACTACAACTTAATAATTTTCGGATGTTTCTTATGGAATAACGGAACTCTGAAGAAATATAATATAGAATCTGTTGCATTACATAAAGGGATCTAAAATAATTTTAGTGTACGCATTACACCGCCAGAGGCGTTCATAACTTCATTGTAAATGGTTAATTACAGCTGATATACAAGAACGTCACTAACACTGTCAATGCATCTTTGTTTTGTGAGAACTGGAAACCGTTTCTTGTCAGTAGCTCAAATTTGTCTTTACCCCTCCTTAACTGTAATTCAAGATGGCGATGATCTTACAGCTGCTTTATCTTCTCTTCGAAAGTTACCTTTCGACAAAGCTCATACGAAATCTAAAACGGCATGTGAACGAAATCAACACGAGATATGGCCATGAGGTTTGCTATTAGAAAAAGGAAACTTGGTTCCACATCAACTTAAAACACTGACCAGTGGAATTCATTACTCAAGGCCTCTCTACATCCTCCTAAAATTAACATTGGGTATTGTATCATATAAGTTGGATAAGCTGACTAATTTTAGCCTAATTTGAAAACGCGCTAAAACTGTGAAAGTTTTTCGATAGATGACAAGCTTTTGCCATCAATTATACTGTCCAATTTACTGTATACGATTATTGTACAATTGTCGAATAAAACGGTTCAACAGGCCATATCTTTCGTGTTGCAGTGGCTGATATTGCCTCGGCGTTTGTTGATCGTATCATCTATAGAGGCTTGTCTTTCTCCATTTGCCACTTAAATCTCATATATGCATCAACGAACCCTCATGGACTCCTTGCCATTTCTTATGTTTTAGAACGAATCAGCAACTTAGGCCATATACAACTGTATTATGTAATATTAGTTTATTATTATTATTATTATTATTATTACAATCAGTTTATTGATCCTATAGGATTCATCCCTGGACAGCCATAGTCTAGGAGGCTGATGACTACATACTTAGGTGCGAATTACCACATACGCAAGAGGTTACATTACAGTACATGTGAGTCCCACTTGATAAAAGTTTACAGGAGTCATATTTACAATGTATTGTTTGCATGAGTCATAATTATAAAATCTTATCAACAACAACAGCTATTCAGAGTATCTTTAAATTTACTATTCAAAGACATTCAATTTAAATGGAAGAACGTTTTGGGTGGAATGTTAGTAGGATCGACTAAGATACAAGACGGTCAACATTACACAAAGTCTCCGTGATATGGATTCCATCAGACTTGAAGGAGACCTGCTCTCTGTTGTTCCCAGAGTTTAGGCTTGGGGATAGCTCAATGTATCATGCAGTCATAAAAGCCTGTTATACTAGCGTGCATAAAGAAACTGAACAGTGATCATCAATTTGGATGAGAAGTGTTTCTAAAAACATCTTTGGTAAACGGCATCTTAGCAAAGCTTTTCGGAGCCAATTTTAAGCTTACTAAAATTCTTGATTGTGTTTGTTTGTATGCATTACCGAAGACTGTCAGCCATGTTTAGTGAGGAGTGGAGAGTTAGCTTCAGATCGTGAGAGAGCCTCACGTTGGGTCGCGTGCGTGAAATTATATTGCCAATCTTTTGTGCACATAGCTTCCCTGTGAGAAGTTGAACATTGTCAGAAAGTTCCTTGTGATAACAAGCAGTCTCCAAGGCTTGATGTTGAGGTTCGAGTAAAATGTGACTCATAAAATGGTGAAGGTGTTGTCGGCGACTCTATTGAGCCAGCTGAGAAACCAATATTGAAACCCGAAAACAGCTTTAAAGTGGTGATAATTAGAAGCAGAGGACCAAATCAACGAAGCGTATAGGAGTATGGAGACGAGGCATTTCATGATATATTTAGATGTGAGCGCAGGGTTTTGGATTCCTACTAGCTCCTGCCTAGTGGCCCAGAGAACGGAATACGTTTTGGCTTCCATGTGGGTGAAATGTGGTACAAACGTTACACCCTTGTCTCACATTAGCCCAAGATCCAAAATGAGAGGTCACCTTCGAAAGTGGAGCACTCTACTATAATTGGGATGTTAGTTTTTATTTTCCTGTTAGAGATCGTGAACTGGGCTGATTTTCTTGAGTCAGAATGCAATAAAAATAGTTCTCCAGTCTCCGAAATATCCTATTGGCTTGTTGGCATATTGCTTCTGTCTTTCGACACCTGCTGGAATTGATAAAAAAAAATTTATAGTCGTCCGCATACATATCGTAAAGTTGTTATTAGCTAAGAAAGGTTCCAGACCTGCAGCACAGAGAGTATGCCACCTTGCGGAAAACACTGATATTGTGAAAGAGGCTTCTAAGTCCTGGTGCGTAACAGTAATCTTTCGCCCATTCAGCATGCGGCTGAGTATTTATAATAGGTTTCTTGTAACATTAAAATAGTTCTCCAAGAAGGAAAAGGAGGGTCGGCGGGGAGAGGGGGGACAGGGTGTCTCCCCCCTACCGCCTGGGTTTGGGTTTAAAATAATCGAGTCAGGTGCTCGATTTTGTTCGCCAATATGGCTTGGTGGCAAAGAACTGCACGATCCAGGTCGGTGTGTTCCTTTGACCAGTCCAGAGTTGAGGTCATTGACACATTTGTAAGCCGTGTCCTTTATTCTTAGTAGAGTCGGTTTCCTAGTAGGTTCCACGATGCAGCAGTCATGACGCCGAGTCGTTATTAGTTCTCAGCTTGAATTTGTTTTATTGCTGTTGGTCACGGTTTGGTTGTTGTACGATGAGGATACGTCTCCTCTTGTAGAGGTCTTCTGCGAATTTGGCGAATGCAATGTATTGCTCTTTACTGTCGAGTAGGTACTTTTCCCGGTCTCTGGGCAAGAAGATGAGAGCTGGCAGCACCTCATGGTGCCAGCTCTCAGACCCTCCACAGCAGCTGGCAGGGTCCTCTGTGATGGCCAGGGCTGTGAGTTTTGCCTTCCTTGAATACTCCGTGTCCGGTAAGTTAAAAAGTTGTATAGAAGCCCGGTGAAAACCACAGCCGGGCCTTCGGTGTAATTTCTCCACGATGGGGAGGAATTTCCTAGTGATCTCTCCCTTGATAGAGGATTCCGATTCTGGCCACTTCCAGGTCGAGTGGAAGGTTTCCAGCCAGCACCTGCAGCGCATGTGTGCTCACTGTGCTGCAGGCCCGTGTGATGGCTAATAGCATAGCTCTGTGAATGGGGTCCAGTAATCTGTGGTTAACTGCCATGGTGACTTTAGAGTACCATGCTCCCGATGCATAGGTTGCTATCGGTATAAAGGCTGCTTTGTATATGAGCTTGAGGGTTTTGCTGCTTAGCCCCCAATCCCTTTTTGCGACGCTGGTGACGAGGGTCGTGTAGCCCCTAATTTCTTTCCTGGTGTAGTTGAGATGCGCTTTAAAGGAGAGCGTGTCGTCAAGTATTACACTTAGGTACTTATGCTCTTTTGATAGCCTCAGTGTGGTGGTACCAATCTTGATCTGAGAGGGAGTAAGTTCCCTCCCCCTGAACGAGTTATTCCAAGTTTTACAGCCTGCACAACATGCAGATCACAAATAATGTACTTACTGCAGTAGCCGATATGCCAAAAACAAAACAAGAAAGGAAAAAAATCTACTCAGTAATATACATTTCAAATTGAAAAGGTGAAATTAAGAAAGGAGGCATTATACTTAATACAAGCAGGTATTAAAGCCTCGCTCGAAAATTTACCGATCAACGTGGATGTCTCTTAGGAGAACAGATATAATAAAATGCGCACTCGTTAAATGAATTGAAATATCTCATGAAATGGAAAAGAATTGGATCCATCTCCCACTAATAATAAAACAGAATAAAATTTTACATTGCTGCTCTTTGCCATGCCCGGCTCTGCGGTTGCCACCCGGAATTAAAGGAGGATTTGTTCTTTTCAAAGGAGGGGTTCTATAGATAAAAGTATGCAAGATTATAAATTGCTGCTTGTATTTATTTTATGAACGGAATCCCTTATTATTGAATATATTAATAGTATATATTAATAGCTGAAGAAGGGGAGAAATATAGGGCAATTTGCATTCGGAAATTTAGAAGAAAGTTCAACAAAAGGAATTAACCTTTTGAATGGATTATTCAAGAACAAAATTAAATGACGAAGAGTGCGAAGGTTTTCATTGTTTTTCTCAATTAAAAAGATGGTTTACAAATTACTCACGAAGTCCGAGACTATTCTTACATAGGTCTCCTTTGGAGGTATATGCAATGTAAAATGCAATGGAACAAGCATTTTTCGACAACTTAGATGTAGAGTTACTCTTGAATTGTTCGGGAAGAACACCTGGCGAAATTTTAAATAACGATTGTAGTTTAGAGATCTTTGCTATTATGCAAATTAATTTCTTATTCACATGTACCCTCTGCGTTTTTCTTATGAAAATCCAACCACTAAAATTATTAGAATCTACAGTACTTAGTACTCTACGTGGGTTGTAGGTTGAGAAGACAAAAGGGGATACTTGTTGATATTATACTTAAATTTCTGTAGAATATTAATTTTCAAGAAATGAAGGAAGGTTGTTCCAGAAAAGAGAAGTGGAAGGGATAAATGAGAAAACGGAAAACTGGTTCGGTTTTAATTTGGATAGTAAAAGGATGCGACACATCTTGAGAGAGAGACTTCGCAATAAATGTGTGGACAGGTATGGTCGGTGACTGCTTAGTCGGCCCATACCTGTTACCATCCCGCATGAACTCCGCTAAATATCGGATCTTTCTTGAACAACTTCTACCAGGGTTACTTGACGATGTTCCAGCAAATGTGAGACGCAACATTTAGTTTCAACATGACGGGGTGCCTGCCCATTATGGAAGGTGTGTTCGTGACCATTTGAACAGGCTTTTTGGGCTTCGATGGATTGGCCGTGGTGGACCCGTTGCCTTGCCCCCCCCCCCCCACGCGCACCCGATTTTTCGAGCCTTGACTTCTTTCTGTGGGGACACTCAAATCTATCGTGTATGAATCGCCTGTGGAGACAGAAATGGATCTCGTGGTGAGACTCGTCTGCGCTGCTGCTACTGTCAAAGAAACTCCAGGTGTGTTCGACCGTGTCCGCCAATCCATGCTGCGTCGGTGTCACGCATGAATCGCGTCTCATGGTGGAACCTTCGAGCATCTGTTGTAACATCATGAAATGCATCCATCTCGTACTCCATTGTTAATATTATGTCAAATAAATGTTTGCCACTAACTACTGTCTTGTGTCATTTCTGCTTCTTGTGCCTATGCTACTACTTTCCCGTGACGTTTCCGGTTATGGGTTCCTATGCGATTCACATTCCTTTAGATGTTACCTACCTTCCCTAAACGTTTGTACCAATATTTTTGAGACACCCTGTATAGAGCCGGGTGACATCAGGTGCTGGCCAGTCTCTGTGGATCTGATATTGTTTTCGCGCTCTGTGGACATCTCTCCTTAGATTGGTCAATTCCGTTGTCAACCAAGTAGGGAGTTTGTTGCATTTTCTCTTCTTACTTGCCGACCTACAGAATGCCTTGGTTATGGCAATTTGTATGGTTTCTGCCAGTTCTTCAGAAGAAAGCACTGTGAGATGGGAGGAGTCTGGTTCCGGAAAGTCCTGTTTAATGGATTCTTAAAATGTTGCCCAATCTACCTTTTTCATGGAGAATCGGACAAAGCCAGGTTGTTGTTGTTCATGGAGAGGGACTGGCGGTTATTTATTAGTAATGTGGATATATATGACCATGTGGTCACTAAGTGTCCAGTCTGGGATGGTTTTCCAGTTTTGTATGTTTTCTGAGATAACTGGTAGTAATGGTTACATCAATATTAGTCTGTCCTATTGAATTGCAATATGCAAGTAGTTTGTCTGGTAGATTCTGGATGGTAAGGTTCCTGGAGAGGATAAGATCTTCCACCATCAGTCCTCGGGGATCAGGAAAGGGGCTGTGCCAGAAATGGGTCTTCGCATTAACCTCAGCCGTAATTAGGATGCTCTTTGAGTGGTGCAGGTTACAAACCTCGTGCAGAGCCCATGAACCTCCAGGACATCCAGTTTCTCGTTTAGAACAATTTTACAAGTTTTTGAGTCTGTATTGGTGGGTTGTATGATTCTTGCTTGGGTTGAGTACCCTGTGCTTTTATGGGTATTGCTAGCAGGGATTTTGGTTGCATATGGCTCCTGAATTGCAATAATATCAATCTTGTTATCTTTAGTTGCTTTTCGGATTTCATCAACCACCACACGTGATCGTTGTCCATTAATTTTCATGACCTTAAGTGTTTGGGATATTCTGTTTAGATTGAGTAGTTGGTTGATTGTTGAGCTGAATATCTGGAGTTTGGTCAGCCTACTGGGGACTAGGACAGAGGGTTTCAACCATCCGCGGTCCTACATCCCCGGTCCTAAGTCGTACCAGTTCTAGTGTTTTTTGGTATTCCGTGCAAGCTGCATCTCTAACAGAATGATTATGGTGACATCGTTTTCTTTTGAAATTAATGCAGCTGAACTACTTATCCTTGCTCGGGGATTCGGCATGTACGTGACCGCTTTGAGCACAGTGACCACATATTCATGATGTGTGGGTGCAATGCATTGAAGTATGGCCAAACCCTAGGCAAAGGAAGCATTTTGTCACCACAGTGAAGGGCCTAAATTTATGGGAGCTGCAACCAAATAAAATCCTGTCAAGGGACATCAGTCTCCGGAACAGGTTTGGTGCCAGTGTGATGACTCGGTGCGTTACTGATCCCTCTTTAGCTTTGATATTAAACCTAATTGTGATTTTACTCCGAACCTCTTCAACGGTATGTCCTAATTCGGCAAGATTCTTGAAGAACAGATCCTCCAACATTTATTCATTGGTTAGGTCTCTCAGCATACCGTATAAAACAACGGACGGGTAATCCAGTTTTGGGGGAGTCAATGAAATTCGTGAAGATTGCATGCTGCTGGCTGCTGCAATGGTCACTAAATCACTTTGAACGTGGTCTCCACTAAGAATCCACGGTTCCGGATGAGCCTAAGTGTTTTGACTTTCGCATTCTTAAAATCTGTCTTCAGGGTTTCTTTTACTAGATCTTTGATTTTTCCACTGGTGTTGAGTTCACATCCCTCCGAGGCACGTAGGAGAAGAATGTGCTGTGGTTTCGAGTTATCTCCTTTTGTTGGTTGCATTTGGTTGATGGGTCTACGCTGTGGGATCGATTTTTTTGGGTCTTGCAACCCTTACATTGATTTTAACAGGGGCTGGACTGGGACCAGATCTTTCTCCGGTTCCACGTTTTCTTTCTGAGATAGAGGAAGCCTAGAAAGCTTGTACAGAACTTTCTCACGTGTTGTCACGTGTTTCTCACGTGCAGTTGAGGAGGAGGGAAAGAAAGCAGCTCTATGTGGAGGAGCTGGAGGAGGTGAGGAGGCAGCACAAGTGATTCCAGGATGGAGCCTGCTACAGGGGTTGAGATGCTGAAATCTAGTTTGGGGGAAATTGACTGGTCAGGATCCCCAGATGGTGACCTGTTACGTTCACTAACTGGTGATGGAGAGGAGAGTAGAGGACGGTTCTTATCTTCTCTTGCTCTTCTTTATTCTGGATGAAGTTCTACTTATTGATTTAAGAGGGGGGGGAAAGGTTGGGATCTTCCGTTTCCTCCTCTGGAGAGGAACTAGAATCTTCTCTCGAGCTCAGAGTTGGTACCTTCATTTTGTAATGTCCGATTTAAAAAAAAAAAAAAACAGCAATTTTAGAGACGAATAAATTCTGCAGATCTCCAGAATCCGTCTACCAAAAAGGTTTACTGAAAAGTTAGTTACAACTTAAGCTGGTATGGGTTCAAACTTCTGCCTCCAGGGGGTGCTGAGGGGAAGAATTTGCACGTAGTGTTATTGGGCGTCAGTAGTTCTGTGGGTCGGCAAGTCATGTGTATTTATACACAGTAAAGAAAACTAAAGTTCACTACACAAATTAATTATGTGTGGTGAACTTTATGCATATTAGACTAATTAACCTGCTATCATAAATTGATTATATCCGAGTCATTAGTTCAACTTCCGACTTTGAGTATACCTTCTTCAGGCCTTAGTAAGTTGACCAGTGGCCGGTCTCCTTTATGGTCACGTGATTTGCTGTTGTTTGAGACAGAGGGCTTTCTCCCAGCCATGGAAGAAGCAATGGCCGTAATTAAGTAACTGAACTGAATTTTCCGTGCGAAAGGGAATGTCCCCCAAAATCACAAAAAGTATTGACAGTTCAAGATGCAAAATAAATCAGCATGTAGCAAATAAACAAAGCCATTAATTTTAGCACAATAAGGCAAAAATAACGCTCCATTTACAGTGAAATAAAGTTCTAAAATTAGAATAAAAACAATGACAAGTCTTGTATAGCGTCGACACTACGTTTATTTCTCGACATTGCCGAAGTAGATGTCTGTAAAAATAACGTATTTCAACTCACTAGACCAAAGGGATTCTCTGTGACTTGAATTTATCTCAGAAACTGAAGTTTGAACCCCCTTTGCAAATCACACTTTGAAGAGCACATAATCCGAGTACTTACTGCTTCCAAGCGTGTGAACAATCACATTGGTGCAATGTAGACATGTATACTATCTTATGTAAGGTGGCTCCCAAACGCTAGTTCAACTCCGCCGTGGTACACTGTGATGTTACAAACACTTGGCAGAAAGATCAGAAATGTGTGTAATGCTATGTTTGTGCCGTGTATGTGTTTGTTATGTTGTTTAGTTGTTTCTGGCCTCTTTGCTATCAGGAAGCAACAAACAACAGGATGGTGCGTCCTGATACCCGTCTACGGCGCGAGGAGGCGGGCCACAACTGAGCGCGAACCGCAGCAAAAACCTCGCGTGTCACGTACTGAATGTCCAAATCATTCAAAATATGAGCAAATAAAGTTAAATTTAACAATAAATTAAAATATTATAATAATAATCAGAAAAATTAAAGATAAAAATAAGTAAAAAAATAAAATAAAATTCAGTAAAAATAAAGATAAAAATAAGTTAATAATATGGGGAAAAATAATAATAAAAAAAAAAAAAGGAAATTAAAAAAAAAATCATCCTGCCCCAGTGTAAGGATGCGGACCCCGCCTCAGGACCGGCCTGAGGTTAGCAGGAAATAGAAGTCAAGAAGACACAGTGATGTCACTCGGCGTCATACACGTTTGATAACCAACTGTCCAAGTCGAAGATGGTACCTGAGCAAACAAAATGGTGGTAGTGACGATGGTGGTGGTATCACGAGATAGCGATGTTACAGATGCTAGTCTGAACTGGAGGTAGAGTTAGAATAGGAGTAGTTTCTGAAATTGGGGCACTACTGATGATTTGTCTACCTCTGGCAAAGGCTTAATGTGCAAAATCTTGCAGAAGATAATTTTTCTTTGGAGTCCAAGAGAGAAGACTCATTGCCTGGGGAGAATGGTTGACACAGAGCAGACAGAGCCTGACGAAGATCCAAGTAATATGGACAGGTGAAAAGAACATGTTGCCAGTTTTCTGGGCTGCCAAAGTTGCAGAGGGGTGAATTAGACAGGTTAAACATAGCAAATTAATACGAAGGGAACCATAACCAGTTAGAACATTGGTGCAATGAGTATAAATACTTGAACACTCCACACATCATTACCGACCGTCCACCTGCCTGAACAGTTCCTGATTCGCACGACGGGTGCATAGCTTCATACGGATTCCGCCAGTTACGCATCCTCCCGTCCGCTTGAAATAGTGGGAAACCGCACAGATCAGACCGTCTTCAATCATCTAGGTCCAATGCCAATGTTCTTTCGCCCAGTTGAGACGTAGAGTCCTGTGTCGTGGTGTTAGCAATGGGACTCTGGCGGTTCCCATAACCTATTGCGGCTAATGATAGCCTGATGGTCTTAGTGAAGAAGTTTCTCTTACCTCCCTCGTTGAAGTGGGCGCTTATTTGTGCCACTGTCGCTCTCCGGTTGGCTGAAACAGTGCGAGACAGACGTCGATGGCCACGTTCATACACCACGTTTCTCCTCCCACAGCGCCTCTGTTAACGAAGAGATGTTATTCCCGAAATGGCGAATTCCCAATATTCGCTTGATACTGTGGAATGGGGATAGTGCAATTTCTGTAATACCTCCGCGATAGAGTGACACATGCGTCGGGCTCCCACTATCATCTCTCTTTCAAAGTCGGTTAACTCATGACGATTATCCATACTGACACCGAATTACCATCTCTAATTGAATGCAGTGTACCTATATACCTGCCAAGCGGTGGGTTCGTCCACTAACGAGAGGGTTAACAGCGTCGCGTTGCCCAAGAACGCCATGAATTCTGCCATTTAAGTTCATGTTCTTTGGTCAGTTTGTTGTACATAAAAGAGAAAGCATGAAACCCGTACTTGGAAATGACTAACTCAGTCATGGCGTAAAAGAAGGTCATAAAAATTTCTTCTCACTGAAAAGCTTCGAACTCAGTCCTTTTCGGCCAAGTGTGTGGGAGCGGTGATAAAGGCCATTGTGTTATTCGATGGGTATGGAAGATCTTCTGTCGTACCAAAACATATAAATGTACTCATCCGAGTGCTCTCCTATCTTCGTCATTTCGACTAACCACACGAATCTTTTCCAATCGTAGAACTCGCTTCTTTCATCTCTTGCTTAATTCCCTCGACCAATATACCGTATTTTCTGATCTGGTTATCCGTCAAGCTGGATTACTGTTTTCAGATTAGAAGACTTATTGCGGAAATTAGTTTGGAAAACATTGCTGTAATTCACTCTTTTATTTGGGGTAGTAGTAGTAGTAGCAGTGGCATTTTTATTTTATTTTATTAATAGCAAGATACACAACAGGTAACCATTAACAGTGTATCTGAGATCAGATCAATAAACATAATAACAATAATATGAAATCCAACAGGACGATAAACATTGATATAGATTCAAACAATAAAAGCATATGTACAAAAGGGGATTGTATTAAGTTAAGTTACCGGTAAAACAAGTAATAATTAATCCGTTAGAGAATAGAAAAATAATATAACAAATAATAAGCTACAATAATTAGATGTGATCTAGTCATTTTGCAGTTTAAGAGAAGAGTGGATGGAGTTCATCAGTGATTGGGAGTTGTCAAAGAAGTCAATGAGAGAGTCATTTGCTGATTTGCTGATTCTGTTCAGTGGACTGAACTTCATAAAGTCCGTGTTGGCAGAGTCAAGGCGAAACGGTGTGGGGTTCCTGACTTGTCTACAGGGAGCATTGAAGTTTATTTTACTCAGGATATCAGATGCTTCATAAATTCCAGTGATTACTTTGGCTAGAAGGGCGATGTCAGCAGTAACTCTTCTAGTGCACGGAGGCCTCAGATGAAAGTAATCACACAGCGATTCATAATACACTGAGTGATAGAATAGAGGATTGCGGTACGTAAGGTAACGGACAAAGTTTTTTGGACTGCTTCAATTTTGTTAGTTAAAGTCTTTGTGTGAGGATTCCAGATGGGTGAACTGAATTCAAGGATTGGCAGAACAATAGTTTTATAAAGGATAACCGCATATCTGTAGTTTTTGATCTTGTATGTGTTCCGTTTGATGAATCCCAGTGTTTTGAATGCTTTGCTGGTGATTTTAAGGACATGGGCATCGAATTTAGCACTGCTGGAAAAGAGAATCCCCAAGTCGTTAACTTGGTCACACCTTTCGATGATCACAGAGTTAACAGTGTACTCCGTATTAATTAGTTGTGGAGATCTGCAAGATGAGAAAGAGATTACTTTGCACTTCGAGGGGTTAGCAGACAAGCCATTCAGAGATAGCCACAGAGAGAATTTATTGAGAGCACATTGAAGCTGTTGAGAATCGGTAATCTCCTTCACTGCTGAGAGAGCAAAATTTGATGCAAGAAAGCAAGTGTATGAGCTTATGCAGCATCAGCCAAAAAAAAAAAAAAAAAAAATCACACCATTCCCTCCAAATGCCTGTCCAGTTCCTCCTTAAATTTATTCAACCTATCAACTTCCACACCGACAGATTGAAGTTTGTTCCAGCAATTAACCACCCGCCGGCTAAAGGCAAATTTCCGCACATCTAATCTGCATCTGTCTTTTCTTAATTTGAATTTATGCCCCCTTAGGTTCGTAATCTGAACAAGTGGAAGGATCCTATCAGATTTCAGCGTGCTCAACCCATTCAAGGCCTTATACACCTCAATCAGATCACCGCGCAGGTGCCTTGTCTCCAGCCACTGCAATTTGCAGAACTTAAGCCTCTCTTCATTCCCCTCACCAATCTTGATCCCTTCATTCCCCTCACCAATCTTGATCCCTTCATTTCCCTCACCAATCTTGATCCCTTCATTCCCCTCACCAATCTTGTTGCCCTTCTCTCTACACGCTCAAGTAAATCTACATCCTTCCTAAAATGAGGCCTCCAGTCCTGTACGCAGTACTCAATGCATGGCCTGACCATTGCCTTATACAGAGGGACAATCACCTCCTTCTCCCTGCTAGCAAAATTCCTATATATCATTGACAAAACCCCATGACCTGCCCTGGCAGCCTGTCTGCATTGCTCAGAAAACTTCATATCTGACTGCACAATTACTCCCAGGTCTTTTTCATTTTCTACCACCTTAAGTATAGTAACACACAGTTGGTACGTTTCTCTGGGGTTACTTCTACCCATATGCAGTACTTTGCATTTGTCAAGGTTAAACTTCAGTTGCCACTTCTTAGCCCATCTGCCCAAATTATCTAGATCCTGTTGCAGTAGCACACTGCCATTACTGTCATTAACAACCCTGCTAACCTGTGTATCATCTGCAAACTTCGACATTAAGCCTGATATACCTTCATCAATATCATTGATAAATATACAAAACAACAATGGACCTAACACCGAACCCTGTGGGACTCCACTAATAACATTAGTCCAAGAAGAGCAGCACCAATTGATTACCACCCTCTGTCTTCTCGCACTTAGCCATCCTTTTATGCATTGTAGCAACTTACCCTTAATACCATTCTGCTCCAATTTGTACAATAGTCTTCCATGCGCAAGAGTGTCAAAAGCTTTCCTGAAATCCAAATATATGATATCAAAATCATTTTTTGCATCCAGTTCCTTTGTAACCACATCATAACATCCTATCAAATTTGTCAGACAAGACTTTCCCTTAACAAACCCATTAAAAAAAACACACCTTTTTAATGGGTAAACTCTTTTACCCATTAAAAAGGGTAAAAGAGTTTAACCTTTTTATTAAATATCTGTTTCGAAGATTTGTAAATCAATATTCTACCTTAACATTCAGTCAACCAATAATCCAACACTCGAGGCTAAAATTTTTTTAATGTTTTGTGTTGCACCAAAACAAATGTTATGCTACATATTTAAAGACTGTATATAAGCTAGTTGAAATGCCATGAAACTGTCTTCAGCGTAGCATTCATCGAGATTTCGAAAGTGCAGTGTCCTTGTATGCCTATGGTAATTTTGAATTCGATTATTATGTTACTCAATGTTCCGTGTGGATTTATTAATATTTATAATCAGATTAAGTAAATGCAGATACTCTCATTAAATTATTTGCTTTAGGAATCATCCAGAGAATATCTTGTCGTAGTTTTGAGGTGGGGAAGATTCAGTCCTCAGCATTTATTACCTGCTAAACAGAAGATTGGTTAATTTGTGGATTTGACAGTGAGCTTAACTTATTCGTCGTTTGTTCAGTGCCTTTTGAAATTGCGTCGAATGCATGGAAACTTTTCGAAGTTTTTTTTTTTTTTATATTAATATACTTATGGCCACATAAATTACAATATGTTGTAATTTTTTTCTTTCAGATTTTACAGGATTCTTTTTTTGGGTCTTGCAACCCTTACATAGATTTTAACAGGGGCTGGACTGGGACCAGGATCTTTCTCCAGTTCCACGCTTTTCTTCCTGCGGTAGAGGAAGCCTAGAAAGCGTGTACAGAACTTTCTCACGTGTTGTCGTCCTTGACTTTAGCTCTTTATTTACTGCCTTGAGCTTCTCAAGGCAGTAAATGAAGAGCTTTCCTTTGTTCTTTCTTGTTTGTGTGTGTCGGGAGGAGTTGAAAAAGAAATGTTTTTCTTTTTCCTGAGCAGATCATCGTAAGTCTTATGTATTGATTCTGTGACTCTTTTACTTCAGTTTGAAAACGTATTCAATATGATTTGATGAGAATTTAAGTATGGGTTATTAAGTGGTTAACAGATTCTAATTTAGATCTGCGTGATTGGTAATGGGTAGTGGTGTTGCTAATCTGTACAGGAATGTGTCTAAGTCAATTCTTTTTTAATTAAATAGAAATTTTATTTATATCAATTTGCAGATACAGAATACAATGATGTTGGAGATAAAATTACAACGTTCCATGCTTTTAAAATATAAAATATCTGGCGAATATTTAGAAAATTTAAACTATTAATGAGAAATGGATAAAAGAAACTGAAAAAAAGCAGACGATTCCCCAAACTGCCTTCCAACCTCTGGCTACCCCCAAGGAATTCGAGCGTGTGAAAATTTGCCTTTATAATTGGACTACATATCTTAAAAAAAACATCAAAGAACATTCCACAAGAACACTGGCTAGCTTTTTTCCCAACTCACAGCCATCTTCAAAACTGATGTCGAGTAGAATGTTAAAACTTGGTCCTAAACGGGGGGGAAATTACATATACTGTATATAAATAAATAAATAAATTTTCTGTTTATACTGGGGGACGACCAAACGGTCAGAGGAGTTTACAAGATACACAGAATATATGATGCGCACTTCAAAGCTGAAGTGTTCGCTCCGTTGCACCGGGCACAGTTAATGTTGTGATACCTTACGCCGACCGGGCTAGCCGAGTGGGTAAAGTACCTGCCCGGCAACCCAAAGGTCGCGGGTTCGATTCCCGCCTCGGGCTTGGATCAAAGTACTGCAAAAACCTTGGGAGGTGCAATATGGCCACAGAAGCCGATGCGCCAAGAACTACCAAATCAAAAAAAAAAAAAATGTTGTGATACCTTACTCTTCCACTTTTCACTGGATCTCGGTAACTATAGCAATTATTAAGCACAATGGCGTCCTTATAATCAGATGGACACGAGCTGATCTCTGTGCTCTCACAAGATCTTATGTTTTCAAACGGAAAAGCTACGCAGTAGTGAAATTGATTCCGATTTTTTTGCATTGTTCTATATTTGCAAACCCCATTTCCTTGCACCTGGATTGTAGTAAATCCTTGACTTCCAGCTGGTCCCACAGTCCTAGAATGACGTGCATTGCCGCTCTGTTGACTTTATTCTAGTCATTGAACATGTAGTCGTGGAGTCGCTGACGCACAACTTTCATGGCTTTGGAGTTTTCCTGCGGATCCCCTTCGTCATCGGAGGAGTCCTGTCTGAGCCGCTGCACAGCAGATTTCTGGGTAGACCCGAAAATCGTCAAATCATTGGATAAGTCATCTTCCATGTAGGCCTCGATAAGGTCTCCAGGCAAACGGTCGAGCACTACTTGAGTCGTTACTGGACCTGAGCCCCCGACGCTGCCGTCCGCAGTGCCAGAAGCGCCAGGATCAACAACATCCATCGCCTCACCGTCAAGTGTCTTCAAGCCTAGCTTGGCCCTTGGCTGAACAGACATAATCAGTTCCTTTGAGTAAATACAGATAATTTGCAACAGTACTTACTTTTAAAAGTATATATATTTATATATGGCTTTATGGGCTTATGGAAACAATGTTCGATTCCAAGAGAGTCCCGCACTACACTAGTCAATTTTGACCTACACTAGTCCGTCGATCAGGGCCTACTTATCCGACCAGGAGTCCCCTGGTCACCCACCCCGGACTGCGTGGAAGTGAGGCCAATCAGTCAGCAGTAGTTCACTGCACAGGTCAATAAGAAGTCTCTTATTGGAAAACACTAAGATCACTCTAATAAACGCTAGATCAAAGCAATAAAAACACTGTTTGGACAGTAAAAGAATACCGAATGGTTGCGAAACATGTTTGGATTGGTTAGAGAGAGAGAGACTTGTTTAGAAGAGCTTTAGGTCAAACAAGATCAAAAGCCTGAGAAACGTCAAAAGTTGTTGTTGTTTGTTGTATTTATTGGTGCAAGGGCTACTAAGGCCATAATGCACCTATTTCAATCATATTTGGTACATGATTGTTATATTAAATAAAAGGATTCAGATAATGTGATATTTGTTTATCATTTTGAGGAAGGTAAAAACATCATTAATATCTTGTCGGTCTCCGAGAATCTGTTGTAAGGTAAGTTTATTAGAAGAATATAGATGTGACGTCAAAAGTAAATGCTTGAGTTTGACTGTACTTTTCTATTGAATTTGTCTACAGATGGTAAAGTAAACCAATAACCACCACCATTGGATCGACACTGGCGGGATGCACACTGGCAATCATTAATCAGAAAAGTAGAAAGAAAAATATAAGTGTAATAGGAAAGTGTAAAATGGCAACACAGAACAGAACGTTTGCTTTATTATGGTCGGTTGCTTAACAGTAAGCGCAATCGTTTGTTTTTACAGCTCTTATTTACTGTAAAATCATTACAATATTACAATTCGCTGCTAACGATGCAGTTTTGTTTTCCCTTAAAAACAAGTCAAGTTCACTGTTTATTTGAAATACTTGTCCAAGTTCTGTCTTACCTGCATGTGCTAGTGAGACTGAGATGTTTCTTGTCATTTTTAAGTTTTTAATAAAAATATGAACTTAAAAACCAGTTGTTGAATTTGAACTCAAAGTTTCTTCTAGTTAATATCAAGCAGAAGTGAGTTATATCACTTGCATTTTTTTATTGCGCATAATAATGCTTCGACACATACACTGGTGGGCAAAACTTAAGGACCAGTCAGATTTTCATCTGACTGGTCCTTACGTTTTGCCGACACAATAACGGCAACAAAACGGTACAGAGGGACTTTATTCAAAAATGGCAACATAGCACTGGCTGCCATGGAACAGAGGGAAGAGGTGATCCTTATTAGATGTGGCCACCCCTAATGTCGATGCAGGCTTTGCACTGCCTGTCCATACTTAGAACAATGTTGTTGATAGGTTCTTGTGGTAACATCGTCCATTCCTCTGTCAGCGCCATCTTCAGCTGGTGAACATTTCTGGTGTGTGTGGAAGTGCCGCTAGGCGTCTCCCCAGAGCGTCCCATATGTGTTCGATGAGATTTAAATCGCGGGAACGGACAGGCCAATCCATATGAACTATGTCCTCTTTCCAAAAGCATATCAACAGTTGCAGTGCAATGGCCTTATCATCCATAAACACGAACTCGGGGCCAATGGCACCTTGGAACAGACGCACATGGGGAAGGATTACCTCAGTACAGTAGCGTACAGCGGTTATAGTACCGCCTTCCAGTATCTGAAGTTGTATACGTCCATCCAAGATAACGCCTCTGCAGGCGAAAACACCTCGACCACCATAAAGATCCCTTTCAGTAATGTTTGTGGGGTGTTACCGTGTGCCAACCTCTCGCCAGATTAGCTGACGTCCAGAATCGTTGCTGAGACTGAATCTACTCTCATCTGTAAAGAGTACCTTACCCCATTGCGCTGCTGTCCAGTCCTTGTGTTCGATCCACATTGTAAACCGTGTCTCCGATGGGCAGGTGTTAAAGGGACACAGCGTACTGGCCGTCTGGCAAACAGTCCACTTTTGTGGAGTCGCCTGGCCACAGTAAACCGCGATATCCTGTGCTCCTGTGCAGCTGGTCTTGAATGGATTCCGCTGTCTAGTGTCGGTTCCTCTCTGCCTATCGGAGTATATAGCGGTCATCATTGGGCTTTGTTTTTCGTGGGCGACCACCACTGGTCCTTCGAACAGCTGTTCCTGTCGTTCTGAAGGCCGACCACGCACGATGCTGCTATGGGCGATACCGAACTCTGCAGCCACACTCCTCGCACTTCGACCTTCCTCAAGCTTCCCAATTATTCGACCCCGGGTAAAGTCATCCAGATGTTATCTACTGGCCATTTCGTTGTCTGTACCACTGTATGAAGCCAGTCGAACGTCTGTAACAATCGTGCTCACCATTTGGTAATTTTCACATAACTGCTGCTGCTTTTATCTGTTTATGTGAGAGCCCCTCATCACGATTCAAATTTTTGCATGTCTACCAGCTTTCTACAGAACGGCCACAGTTATGCAAATCGCCACAGGCTGTTTCGCTTGATTTTGCGGTTGTAACCTTTAGAAATAGCGTTGGTCCTTAAGTTTTGCACAACAATGTATGTGGAATATTTAAAAGTTTTACTTCACTGTGGAATTTGCCGTTATTTATAAGATACAGAATTAGTCGTTGGCCGAGTTTTTTCTTCCGTTCGAATTCTTATAAATTGTTTGCAGAATTAGTATTAGTAGTTGCAAAGCATTCTGTTGATCTGTCATTGGTGTATTTTATAATCTGCAAATAGCCGACATGTATGGGGAAATGCACCCAATTTTGAGCATTAAGTTAGTTCGCATTTATTAAAGTTTTGGGAGTCTGCATGATTGATTGTGTTTTGCATATTGTTTTGTTTACGAAGTTACAAGTTTTACTTGTAGTTTCATAAAACTTGGTTTACGAAATTGAGTTTAGTTCTGTTGGCTTCTTTGAGTAACTTTTTTTTAATGTGTACTTTAAGTGGCAAATGGGGACTATTGCTCAACTTTAATGCTAGACACGGAATGAACGAGCTGTAATCTGATGTCCTGGTGATAATAAAATTATTTAGTTTTCTTTTTCCGAGGTTAATTGCTGTCAGATTCGAGAACTGTGGTTTGTCATGAATTGACAAACCACAGTTCTGAGGGAAGGTAATGATTAGAAGTTTGTCTACAATTAAAATTCGAATCAATACTGCTTCTCCATTATCTCCAGAATATTCTGCAATATAAATATGATTTCAAAATATCCAGAAGACATTTACTACGCTACACGGATTTCATCCATTCGAACTTCTTCAAGCTGACCTCTGACAAGACACTATGGAACAATTGAGACTATCTGCTTGAAATGTGATGCACCTATTTCCGCGTATCTCAGGAAACTCAATTTTTTTCAAGTTTGCATGACTGAGAGTACAATTCGTAGAAGATAATTAGAATATGCCTCTCCTGTTTGGTGTCCAGTGTTTAACTTCATAGAGCTCTATTAAAGAATGCCCCAAATATAATTTAGAAAGTTCTTAAGTGAAATCTTAATTAGTATTTTTCAATAGAAATCGTTGTAATGAACATTTAAATCGGTACAAAGTGATGAAAAGCGTTTTTATGAACATAGGCCTGGAAACTCTTCCCTTCCGAGTTATGTTTTTAACCAAGAGAAGGTAAGGCCGCTTGCAAAAAATTCCATGGTAAAAATTCCAGGGTTCCAGGAAGACTACAAGTAACTTTCCTGCATTTCTTAGACAACGGAACCATAGCCTCGCCACAGGGACAATCGCTAGCCTTTCCTACTTTGCAGCCATTACCAACTTTTACATGGACAAGACACAATATACATGGATAGATGAGATAACTTTCCGGGTGATGCTAATGACAGTTTTTTTTTTCCACCCGAACGTTTTCCAAATTTTGTAGTACCATGACATGTTCATTTGGTGATGACATCTGCTACTGTGGATCTGGGGTATTGCAGTTTTGCTAAAATGGCACAAATAGGATTCCATAATATCAATCGAACCTATGCCTTTCTGTCTGAAGTCACTGTACTAAATTCCAGGCGAATCTGAATAAGTTTCACAGTATATTGGATAGGCATAGTTTCGATTGATATTATCTAATCCTGTTTATGCCATTTTAGCAAAACTTCAACACCCCAGATCCACAGTGGCAGATGTAATCACCAAATGAACACGTCATGGTGCTACAAAATTTACGCGAAGATGGGGGACACTCCTGGTGGCTTCAGACAACTAACACACTTTACTTTACTGTATATTGGATACAGATTTTATCATCGATACTTGTAAATCGCATATAAGTATCTCTGAATACGAATTTTTATAATTGATTTGTTTTGGATGGGGGCAATTTCCTGGTTGATGTACTTTTTGAATTAGTGACGCTGTTGATTTTAGCCGCATTAGCAGCTTAAGCCATATTGACACCTGTATTTAGACAAAACAAAAGAGCTTTTATTGTGTCATTTAATGTTTTGTGCTGAAACCTTTTGCTTTTATGACAGCCTTCAATCTTCGCGGCATACTCTCAACCAGCTTTTTATAAATGTCAGGTGATATGTTCCTCCACTCGGCCTTTAACGCAGTCACCAGTTCTGCCTTGTTCTTTGGGCGATCTCGACGACCTCAAACCACTCTGTCACGACCCAAGTGGTATGGTATGGCGCGTTGTCTTGCTGATACAGGTATTGGTCTTTCCCGAAGTATTGCCATAATGTTGAAAGTGCATAATTGTCCAGTATTGTCCTGGTATTGCACAACATTCACGACTTTGTCGATAACGACTAACGGGCCCAAGCAGAACCATGAAAGTAATCCCATACCATAACACTGTTTCCAACAAACTTCATTGTTCGGAGGATACAATCAGGAAGAACTGTTCCCATGGCATTCGCCACAGCCAGGAACGGCCATCAGACTGGTAGAGTGCGAACGTCGACTCGTCTGTCCATAGGACTGTTTCCCACTGCTCTACAATCCATGATTCGCGCTCCTTACACTATGTTAATCGGCATCTAGCATTTCTTGATGTGATCGGTGGCTTGTGAACACCTGCACGAACATTGTAATCCATATCATGGAGTGCCCTTCGTATTGTACTAGTGCTAACATTAGTCCCAATACTCTTACAGAGGATTTGTGGGACTTGAGACAATATCAAATTACGATTCGCGCGCACAGCTCTTCGCAGAATTCTCTTGTCCCGTTCTGTTAGTTTTCGGAGTTTACGAGGCCGTTTTTTGCGGATTCAGTCCCGTTCCTCGTCCATTTGCTTATGACATCATTGAACTAGGGATCCTCAGAGTAACGCGATGTCTCGTACAGAACGCTTGCTTATATGGCATCCTGCTATCATTCCGCATTGGAAGTCTGTTAATTCTGTTGAACCTGTCATCTTACATACCCACTTTTGAAACTGTCTGTTTGAAACCTAGTGTGCATATTTATAGCAGGCTCTGTGACGTGTTGCATGCATAGGACCTGTTTCCACATCCATGGAGGAGTGTCCGGGGGTGATCTGATTGAGACTCATAAGACAATGAGTGTTGTCTTATGTAAGGCTGCTCCTAAACGTTAGTTCAAGTCTGCCATGGTTAACTCCACCATGGTCTGTAGTGATATACAAACTCTGTAACATGGCCAGAAATGAGCGTGGTGAAAGCTGTTGTTAAGTTGTATCTGGCCACTTACCTACAGGATAGTAGCGATCATAGGGAAGGCGGCTTCCCAATACATGACCATGCCAAAACTGTCCTAAAGGAACCATTTCTGCTTCTTCCTGTGAGAAGAAGCAAAAGTCCTCTCGGTGCAACAGTCTCCTATTATCACGTATGGTGGTCAGAAAAACAAATTATCCCATATCCACGTGATATAGTGCAATACAAGGTGGATACCAGTAGTACCCAAGTCTAGTACAAGCAGATCCCGTCTATAGAAAACTGGAGATCAGCGAAGCTTGCCCACCTAAGGGCATTTAAAAAACAAAAACAACACATCATGTGCCGAAAGTGAATATAGTAAGCAAACTTTTGTACATGAGATAGAGATCCAGAAGCAATAAGCCTGCAAGATTGGAGGTGTCATTTCAGTGAACTATCACCAGATCGCCATCTAGGCTGTCGCCCATATGCGAATTTTTCTCATCACTAGATTGTTCTTAACTCACTTCAACAACTAGTTCATTAGTATCAGCAACAAACAGAAACCCCATTGGGTTAACTTAAATAACATTCAGCTTAAGAGATTACAAAATCGACCATTTGAGACTTTTTTTTTAATTTATTGATGGAGGTCCAAGCCAGTTTTCCAGGCAACCCCACCATCTATCACAATAACGATCAGGTAATTTCTAGAATAACATACACTAGGTGATCACCGAATTATGATCACCTATCTAATACTTTGTTGGTCCTCCTTTTGCCCTCAGTACAGCAGCTATCCGTCGTGGCATTGATTCGACAAGATGTCGCAAGCGTTCGGGAGGTATGGCCAACCAAGCTGTGTGTAATGCGGTCAACAATGCAGGTATGGAAGTGATTGGTGTATCCAGACGCCTGATATGCTTTTCCTAATGTCCCACAAGTGCTCTATGCGATTGATATCAGGGGAGTTCGAAGGCCAATCGATATGCTGGAAGTCAGAACTCTGTTCCACATACCATTCCTGCACAACAAGTGCCCGATGGCTCGGCGCATTGTCATCTTGGAAGACACCATCGCCATTCGGGAAAAAGTGTAGCATAGCGGGGTGCACACAGTCAGCAAGCAGTTGATGATAGCGGAGACCACTGATACGTCGTTCCACATGCACCAGGGGTCCAAGTTCCTACCAGTGAAACATGCCCCACACCATACAAACGCCTCCACCGGCATGCACTTTTGATACCATGCATGATGGATCAAGTCTCATGTTGTTGACGCCAAATCCGCACACGACCATCCACGGTGTGGAGTAAATAATGTGACTTATCCGACCATTATATTATACCTTCTTCCAGTCTACTAATGTCCAACTTGCATGCTCTTTCACCATGCGAATCTTATACGTCGATGAACCTTGGTTAGGAGAGGATACCGTAGGGGTCGTCTGCTGGTATAGCTCATACGTCCGAGCGTGCGACGCATGGTCATGCCAGATAGTGTTCCAGGTTGGTCCATGTTGTATTGGGTAGTCAACTGTTCAAAAGTGCTGTGCCTGTTCGCGTCTTCGGATCTGGCGCTCACCTCTATCGTCAACCTTTCACTGATCTTTGCAGTTTTGCTGTCGGGTCGTTGTTTGACTGTTTTGACGCCAGTCCTGGTACATTTTAACTACGGCGGCTCTGGAACATCCCACCAGTTCAGCCGTTTGGGAAATCAAGGCACCAGCTCGTCGAGCACCCACAATCTGTCCTTTATCAAAGTCCGATAATTTCGGTACTCTAACCCGGTTCCCTTTAAAACCCTGTCCCCGGGCAGGAGAGGGAGGAAACAGGTCTCTATCTTCTCTCCTCCCTGCCTACCCCCATACTTTGCCTGGTGGGGCTTGTCTCCACTGACCTCTTTGGGGATGACTACTCTATCGTCCCTATTCTTCTATCTGTTTTCCCCCAGTCTTCAGTCTCCCCCCCTCTCTCACTAAACCGACCGAGTACACCCCTTAACAATACCGCCAAATTCTAATCAATGTCTGAACCCTGTACTTAAATAATCTACTGGGTGCCTGACCTGCCTCCTCGTGGCAAAGTGTGGGCAACGGTGGGTCCCAAATGGGGCCCAACGGCTAAATGGTCAGAGAAACAACAGAACATAAAGACCATACACAAAGACCACTCCCCACACACTTTTTAAATCTCTGGCCTCCGCAGAGTTCTGTGTCACTCACAAAGAATACAACGCGGAGATGGAGGAAACCCCTGGTGCTGTCAGTCAACTAACACATTTTACACTTTACTTAGTACGATAATATCCTTCCTTTCACCCATCACGCTCGTAATTTTACTACCTACTGAATCACTGACACCTTATCTATTCTACGTATTATCTATTCTAACTCCTCAGTCCCGTACCCCACGTGGTCAACGGGTCGCATTCAGTTTTCATAGGGGTGGTCATAATTCAAGGATCACTCAGCGTACACTACCACTAGTTGGCTATCATTCCTCGCATATGGGGACGGCCAGGGACCATGTTACAGCTTACAGATGATATGAAATACAGCATCAATAATCTGCCACTATAGGGATAACATCATACACAGCATCACCATAATTTCATTGATATACCCAATTTATAGGGAATATCAACGAAACAGCTGTTTCGCACTAAAGCTGATCATGAGTCCGCTGGTCTTGATTAGAGGATAATTCTTTCTCATGAGGGACAGGGACAATGACCTTTTAGGACAAGGAGTTTAAATGCAAGATGGAGCAGTGAGTATAAATATACATTGATGGCAAAATGTAGCATAAAAACTGTGATAAGGGACTGACTAACTCAGTCACGTTGTAAAAAAGCCCATAAAATTTCTTGTTATTGACATGCTTCGAAATCGACCCTTTTTCGCCAAGTGTCAGAGGACGGTGATTACAACCATTGTTATTCGATGGGATGGAAAACTTTGGATGTACCAAAAGCCATAAAGGTACTCATCCGAGTGCTCTCCTGTCTCCGTCATTTCTACTATCCACCCCAACCGCAGCACTCACTTCTTGTTTGTTCGCTTGCTCAGTTTCCTGGAACCAGATTCCGTATTCAGATGATCTGCTTACCTCTAGCCGGATGACAGTTTTAAGATACCAAGACTCAATTAGTATGGTAATTAGTTTGGTATATATTGTTGTAGTTGATTCTTTTATCTGTGGAAAAAGGTTTTAACTTTTATTAAATATCTGCGTTTCGAAGTTTACAAATGAATATTCATGCTTAACATTTAGCCAACCGATAATCCAACCCTCAAGCCTAAAACTTTTTAACATTGTGTGTTGTTGCACTAAAACAAATTTTATGCTACATATTTAAGGATGGGATATAAGCATCTCTGAAAGTGTTTTTGTAATTGTTCCCGATTCATTTATTTATTATATCTGTCTTTTAAGAACCGTTATCACCTTTTAGACGTGGGTCTGCTTGATGTTCCGTCTAGCTTTTTTGGATTTTCTGAAAAGATTATTTGCAATGTTATGACACTGTCTTCAGCATAGCCCTCAACAATATTTCAAGAGTGCCGTGTCCTATATGCCTCTGATCATTTTGAATTGGAATATTATGTTACTTGACTCTTTCGTGTTTATTTATTAACATTGATAATCAGATTAAGTAAAAGCAGATAGATCCTTATTAAATTTTTGTCTAAGGATTCATCCAGAGAATATCTTGTCGAGGTTTTGAGGTGAGGATGATTTCAGTCCTCAGCATTTGTAACCTACTAAATAGAAGATCGGCTTATTTGAGCTTGACATATTTGTTATTTGCTCAGTGCCTTCTGAAATTGCATCAAGTGCATGGTAAATTTTCGGAGTTTTTTTTTTTTTTAATATACTTATGGCCACGTGAATTATTGTATGTTGCAATTTTTGTCTTCGAGATTTAACAGGTTCTTGTTTTCTATTTGCATGTTGAGTATTCATGCCTTTGATGTTTATTTATTATTTTTGGTGTGGTTGCTTGAAAAAGGAATTTTTTTCTTTTTCCTGAGCTTCATAAGTTCTTAGTTCTAGATTCTGTGGCTCCTCTACATCAGGTGGAATACGTATCTCATTTGATTAGATGAGAATTGAAGTGTGGGTGAATAAATGGTTAACAGATTGTAATTTAGATGCTGCGCCTTTGGCAATGTGAGTCAGTTATATGATAGATACTGGTTTTGCTGGTCTGTACAGGAATGTTACTGAGACAACGTTTAAATTGAAATTTTATTTTTTACAGTTTTTCAGATACAGAAAAAAAACAGTGATATGTTGTAAATGAAATTCGACATACTATGTTATTAAAATATATAAAAATATCTGGAAGATATTAGAAAATTTCAACTATTAATGAAAAAGAGAGAGAGAGAGACAGAGAGAGAAAGCAAATGGTTCCCTGAACTCCTTTCAACCTCTGGCCACCCCCGGGCAATACGGGCGTTGGAACAATTTCCTTTGTAATCGACCTGCATTTCTTAAACAAAGGATCAAAGGCCTCTCCACAAGAACATTCGCCAACTTTTCCCACCTCACAGCCATCTTCAAAACTGATGTCCAACAGAAGGTTCAAACTTGGTAATAAATAAGCCGACTCCTCCCAACTTTTTTCTGGGCACTTCAAAGCTGAAATGTTCACACCGTTGCACCGGGCACAATTGATGTTGCGGTACCTTACTGTTCCAGTTATCACTGGATCTCGGTAACTATAGCAATTATGAAGCACAAGGGGATCCTTATAATCAGATGGGCACACGCTAATCTCGGGTTTCTCACAGGATCTGTCGTTTACGATCGCTTCTCCAGGATTGGTTCCAACTTCGCAGTAGTGAAACACAGTCTGATTGAGTATAGTTTCCCCGAATTTCAACCCCCATTTCCGTGCACCTGGATCGTAGACGATATTCTCTTTGATGTATTCTTCGCTAAAATCAGGATCAAAACATTGCACAGAAACCTCCCAAAACGAAATATTTTTGCTTTCATCGTTGCACACAGCACAATAATAATTCTTGTAAGTAATTCCACTGTCTTTGCTCACAACTGGCACGTTTCCAAATGGATCCACTTCGAAGGGTATTTCCCTTAAGCAGTTATCTTTAATATCCAAATCTTCCCAGTCTGTACGACAACCACTGAAAGGCAATTTATCGGAGGAATCGGGCAACCATATGCATTTTACTTTGGTGCCTTTCGAATTATCGGACCGGTAAGGAGAATCACCGCAACAGTCTCCAAATGAATTGCATAGTTCATCGCACATACACTCTGGAGGGTATAAAGATGATACACTGCAAGTATTTTCGCAATCAAGAGTGAAACTCTCCTCAGAATTTTCCACCAGATAACAAAATGCGGGCAATACATAAAATGGCATAAAGGAAAATAAAAATAAGTTCTTCAATAGAAATTCCATGACTCGTACTTTAGTGCTTTGTATAACCAAAATAATCGCCTGAACTAGCGAAAATGACCTTCCTGAGTTTATTTCGTTTTAATATAATTTCATCGTATTCCTAAAAGAAAACCAATCAGTTTATTATTATTGTTGATGTCTGACATTTGAAATTTAATCATAAACGTCTTGGCAAAATTAACAGAACAAAATGTTTTCATGAATATTTTATTGTGAACAGTGTCATCAACGGCGAATATTTGATATAATAGGCATCGTAGCATCCAAATTCCCAGTAGTATCCAATATAAATCGATCTATCACCTTACAGAGCCGCACATTTGCAAATTATCCACGCGTATAAAAATAAAACTGTTCGTTCCCATACTTCGAACATTTCGTTCCCATATTTGAGATTGAGAATCAGGATGGCAAGTCATCGTCGTTTAGATTATTCTTTGACTTCAGTTTCGACTCGGTGGCCGAGTTAAATTGGATACCACTCGGATACAAAATTGGATACTATTATATTGGATGCTACTCTGTTTCAAATCGCGTCTTATAGTCCCGATTTGAAACAGAGCAGTCGCAGGTGGAGGTGGCATGTTGGCTTAATGTGTCATGCAGTGCTGTCTCCAGACTGTAGAAGCATTTTTAGAAGACAGGAACCAATACAAAAAAAGCTTGTAAAGGTTTCACGAGAGCTACTGACAACCATAACAGACCGTTATCTGGCTCTAACAGCAAGACAGAACCGTACTATGTCCTGTCATCATTTGTACCTTGAGGTAGCTGTGGCAACAACTGAAAACATTTCCAACAGGATTGTGTTAATGAGACTCAATTAAACCGGATCCTTTCAAGGAAGCTAGTGGTTTGTATCTAATTAGCCCCAAACCACCGCAGAGCTCATCGGAACTGGTGCCGTGAACATGTGACTTGGAGCCCTGACAAATGCAGCACAGTTCTGTTGTCTCATAAGTCCCGTTTTAGCCTACAAATAGGTTCTGGATGTTATTTCATCTGGAGACGACAAGGAATGCAGAACCATCTCTCCAACATCAGAGAAAGGGACATTCACGGTGGAAGCAGCGTTCTTCGTGTTAGGCGGAATAATGATCAACAGCCGCACCCTCCTTCACGTGTTTGATAGATGAGGGTGCTGTAACTGCAAGTGTACTGAGAAGCGATCCTCGAGCCCCATGTACTGCCTTTTAGGGGTACGGTTGGCACAGAGTTTCTTTTCATACACAGCAGTAGTACTGAGCAGAAAGCTCAAGGGGTGGAGGAATATCTTGAAACTGAAGGTATCCAACGACTGCCGTGGTCAGCACGATCATTAGACTTAAATCCGATCGAACATGTCTGGGACGCCTTTGGGCGTCGCATTGCACGCCAACAGCCAATTCCTTGGTTACTTAGTGAGCTTATTTAAGGTTTGTGCTGGTGGAAGAATGAGTGGGATTTGTTGCCATAAAATCTGATACACTATTATGCCGAGCATTGTCACCCCTGTCAGTCCTGTTTAGCTGTTGGAGGGGGAGGTCAGAAGACAGGAACCATTGCATCTCATATGATTATATTTTCGAGCATCTTTATCGGCTTTCTGTAATGTGACCTTTTGGATAATTCTTATACAACCCCGATAAATGTTCCTTATAGCTATCCGAAGTTTCTTGCTCTCTCCTCATTTTACCATTATCCTGTGGTAAACCATCATACCAAATTTTGTTCCGCTTTATCACAAGTTTCACAAGTTACATCACGTTTTCTTTTTTTTTTTGTTTTGTCGAAAAGTGCATAACGTTTAATATGGACATCTATAAACACCATTTTCAATGAATTTTGTTTCGCTATAATCCAAGAGGCTGTCTATTCTCGGTTCGGCCTGGATATACAGAATTTTTCAGAAATGTTCACTCAATCATTGCCGTCTGAATAGAGCTCAAATGCAATCTCATCCATTAGACAGTTTCGATTATTTTTTGAATACTTCCAGGAATGTCCGACTCCCACGTTGATAGTAAAAGACAAAACTATTTTCTTAAAGAGCTTTCTCTCAAGTGGTTTCAATTGTTAACAAGCTACTGCATAATCTGTGAACAGATTATGTTATAAATTTGTCTCTTTTACTCACGTAAATCAATTTAACCCCAGGGGCTCACATCTGGTGAGTATAGGCTTGGCACACTCGGGGTCCTGAGCTTGGATATCATCATTCTTCTCTTTCAGGGTAATTCAGAATTTTTTTTTTGATCGGTGCAGCATAAGCCTCAGGCTTCCTTGCACCATATGGCTAATAATAATAATTAAATGCTTATAACAAATCCCAGAATCTGCCATACTATAGGTTGCTAATATGCAGCCTTCCACTGAAGACCTGTTTTTTATGGTGTTTACTCAAAGTTTTGAAGATCCCAAGTCACTTCCAATTTCAAATAGCATCTTACAATCAACGTCATCATTTGATGGTAATACGAACTCTAATCTGTCCAAATATTCTTCGTGTTGTTTATAATCATTTCTTCTAAGAGACAATTGGTTACGGCATTTTAGCAGAAAGTGCATGAACACACATGTTCTGTTATACAAGACAATATAATATAATATTCTATACACTAGAATGTAATATTTCATATTTAATTAAGGTTTACAACACTTATTAATTAAAAATTAAGAGTGGTTTATAATAATTAACACTGCTATATTTTTAAAAAAATATGATTTCAAGAAATTAATGGCAGCATAATTGGAGGTAATATTACAAGAAAATATAAAATAAGGGCTTTACAGTTCACTTTTGCGGTTCTCAGTGATTAATTTTTTTCCTGTTGTCTCCCAAGACTATCGAATTTAAGGTGGATTTGAAGGTATCCATTTCTAAAAACTAAAGGACGGGGGTTTCCTTTGAGCACGAGCTTTCTGATAATATAATCAGTTTTTTGTAGATCCCGATAGAGTCAATTTTATCAAATTTCAAGTCATCTGCATAAACAACAAATGCTTTTCATTCTGAGCAAGGAAAGGGTGTAGCTCTGCTTAAAGGACAATGCAAAGACCTCCAGATGAAGGTTTTAGAAGCTCCTCCCACAGAGGAGCTTCTAAAGGCTTCTTCATCTAGAGGTCTCTGCATTTAGAAGTGACATTTAGAAGCTCCTTAGAAGGAGCTTCTAAAGGTCACTTCATCTCGGGAACTCCAAAACAGACCTCTCGACAAGTTAAGTGGTAAAACCACTGTGCATTTTCGGAAGACGTCTCTTCCGCAGTGGAATTTTTATTTTTACAAAGATATGTCCAGTTATGAAAGAAACTTTCTTTTCAGATGATAGTATTACCAGATATGGAAATTTTGTCAAAAGTGGATGCTGTGTCTGCGACTACAGTGTCAATTTGCTATTTGTAGGTTAAGGGCACGTTGAATTTGAGAGTTTCCGTGAAATTTATAGTAGTCGATCTTTGGGTGATCACAGAATGCAGGGGTATTAGAGTCTGTGACTGAAACGAAGATGTTTGATCTGTTTGAGATGATTTTTTTAGATAATAATCCAATAACTATGTGTGTTCTGTTATTGTCTGGCCTCTTGGCTACCCAGAAGCATCAGTTACCTGGACATATGATTCTGGGTACTCGTCCACACCATGGGAAGGTGGGCCAATTCCAGTGAAGCACGTACTGTCTCAATTCAAGACTCTGACTCACCCGATGTTGCAAAAAGGTGGGCCAGATTCCTCTGGGGAGGAATTCGAGAGGGAAAAGAAGAGAGAAAAGAATAATAATATAAATAAATAAAATAATAATAATATTAAATAAATAAATAGAAAAAAAATCCCGTGGTGTAATAAAAAATAAGCTACACTAGGGCAGAGAGGAGGGAAAAAGTACGCTAGTGCAGAGCGCGAAGGAAAAAAGAAGAGAGAAAGAAGGACAAATAAAAGTTTAAAATTTAATTTTATTAATTTTAAATCTGCTGTCCGGGGATCCCCATTCGTAGCCTGTGTTATTCTGTTGCAGGTTTTCCTGCGCGTGAATAGTTGCGTCGAGAAGTTCTGGAAAGCAGTCAGGTTCTCTGGTGTCTGTAGTAGAATGTCCAGTTGGTTTCCAGTGACAGTAATGGTATTAGCTAGGTCTTGCCTCAGGTCCTCCTAGAGAGCGCACTCAAAGAGAAGGTGGAACCAATTCTCCTTGGCGCCGCAGTAGCAGACGTCTATGGGTATTAGGCCTTGTTGGAAGAGCTTCTCGTTCAATGAGCCATGCCTGGTGACTAGGAATGATGTTTCAAGAGTTAGAGACAGCCACTTCTGCGCTGACTTAGAGGAGGGGAAAGTGACATCCGGAAGGAATCTCCTTGTAACTGCTGCCTTGGTGGAAGTGTTCCATCTTGTCTGCCAGATGTTTATCATCTCATTATAACAGCGCGTTCTCTCTACCATAGGATCGATGTCCAGGTTTAGCTGAATGTCGAAGATCTTGGTCGGAATTTTCTTCCTGATTCTAAAGGTCAGGCCACGGAAGGTTATATGCAGGTCCAATGGAAGGGTCCCAGCTAAGAGCTGGGTGGCAGCAGTGGATACTGACCTGCACACCTTATGGGTAGCCAAGAGCATCGTCCGTTGTATAGAGTCTAATTTGCCTATCATTTTTACCAATATAGCTCGGTGGAACCAAGCACCTGCAGCATTCGACACGATCGGAAGGAAGACTTAGTTATAGTATAGCTGGAGCGACCGCTTGGACAGGCCTCATTCGTTCCTGGTGATTCTGATGATTGAGCCTGAAAAATTTTTCACCTTGGAGCTGAGATGGATGAGGTAAGGGTGAAAGCTTAATTTCTGATCAAGAACCACTCCTAGCACAGTGGTCTGTGTGACAATGGGGAGTTGTACATAAGTTAGAAGAAGAAGTTCTTGATAAGTTAGAGATATCGCAGTTTCGTGAATTATAGTACTAAATTTATTAAATTTAGTGTTTTGTCTTTCCATACCTCTAGTTACCTTCGTTAAATTAAATTATTGAAGACACGTTACTTATAGAATAAAAACAGTTTACAGCACAATACGCTGACCCCTCATTACCTCCGTTTCCTTGGTGCAGAAACATACATCAACATTTTTTATCGTCAATTCGCTCTTATAAAATTCTAATAATAGTTTCGAGTAACCGATAGCTCCGGCGAACCTGTACAATATTACTTTCATAAAATAGTAAATTAAAAAGTCATACACAAAGACAGGTGTTTGTTTGTTTTTTTAGAAGCTGGCAATAAGAAAAAGTAACGTAATCAGTTCTCTGTATTTTGCAATTTTCAGATCTTCTAGAGTTATGCGTGTTGGTATTTAATCGATCATTAAATAAATACACTACAGAATAGACTTCTCCCTTTCCATTAATTTTTGTAGGGCGTAAATTATGGATATAAACAAAAGAATTAAATAAATTTTAGTAGTTCTTAAGCTAACCGCGTTTAACATACTTACTGCCACATATTTAAACCAGTCGTGCACGTTTCTGGTTATCTCCATTTGCAATCCATTTCCAGTTTAATCTCCAGCTTAGCTATGAGATTGATACTCTCAACATTTGAGCAAGTCTTGACCTTCCCAAATAATCTTGATGCAGTTCTCTGAAATATGTGAAACAATCAAAGCTATGGAATTAAAAAGCAGTAGTAAGACACCGGTGTGTTATGTTAGAAATGTTCAACAGCACTTCCTCTTATCCCCACCAAATATCTCAACCCAGCCACGCGCACGAGTGATACGCATCTTAGCAATTTATGGCTGGAATGGCATGCATAAGATTAAACAAGAAGTAGATCTGATATATTTACCAATTATGAGTGCGTCACAACCGGTCATGATAACCCCTGATATTCCTTTCTTAGAAGTGGTCGCCGCTTGTGGTTTCTCACTTTTCACTCCTTTGTAGAGGTATGGATTCATTTCCGACAGAGAGCGGAAGAATTCCTACAGCTATCTGAGGCTGTGGTTATCCGATTTCATGGGGCTGGAGTAAGTTCCCTCCCATGAATTTATTTCAAGTTTTACAGCCGATAAATGTATAGAAATAACTCATCATGAAATGCAAAAGAATTGGATCGATCTCCCACGAAACAGAAGAGAGAATAAAATTTTCCATTGCTGCTCTTTACCATGTCCTGCTCTGGGGTTTCCACCCGGAAATAAAACGTGAGAAGGAAGTGTTCTTTTCAAAGGAAACGTTCTAGAGATAAAAATATGTAATATTATAAATTACTACTTATATTTATTTCATGACGCATTTCTCCAACCAAATGAACCAAATATCGTGTACATTAGACGAATCTTTTCTTGAGAACGGAATCCCTTATTATTATATATAATAATAGTTTCATTAGTTAGTTGTCCATTAAAATCAACAAATGTTTTTAAACTTTGTTTCACTATTACTATTTCTTCTGTTTTCGTGTTGCAAATTATAAGACATCTGTTCATTACTGTTAATCATCCCAATTTTAAAATTTTAACAATGAGTGTAAGGGAAATTTAAGTATCCCCCTGTATCTCTTTTTCTGTTCACCTGAGTAGTTCACGCATTGCATTTTCGTTTTATCTGAAGCACCCAAACTTAATTCATATTCCCGAAGCCATATTCTGATTTGCTTATGCCAAGAGATATTCAAAATCAGGTATTACAGTATGGATATGTAGTCTTGTCTAATGATATGAGTGTTATTGAGAAGAAGCATGGGAGCTGTACACTCAGTTTTGCGAGATATGCGACAGGACTGAGTTTTAGTACGATTTAAATTACTTAAGTTATCATTATTCCATTGGAGAATTATTTGGATATTGGCATTTAAGGAATTAGTCATCGATATTTGTGGAAACGAAGCTATTTCAGAAGAGCAAGATTTCTCAAATTGGAAAATGGAGTGTAGTGTGTGTGATCAGCGAAACTATGGACAGGATTTCCAGACAACCGAAGAAGGTCACTAATATACAAGAGGAAACCACTGGGAGAAAGAACTGAACTTTGGAGAACACCAGTATTAGGGGAAAAGAGAGAGCGCCATTTACTATCACCTGCAATGAACGATCAGAAAGAAAATAACATAACCGACTGTTTTTTGTAATTGGTATTGCAAAATTCTGCAAGAAACAGTCGACAATTCATAAGCGGGAGCTTGTTTAGAAGAGCTTTATGCCAAACAAGAACAAAAGCCTAATAAATATCAAAAGTAACTGGTTGAGTTTCACCATACTTTTCCATTAAATTTGTCCATAGATGGATAACATAAGCCAATACATATCACCATTGAATCGACACTGACAGAATGCACACTGTCGATTATTGATCAGATGGAAGTTTTCAGATTGTTTCGGAGTAGGCGGTTAATGGATTTCTCTGTTAATTTGGAAACAGTAGAAGTATATACAATAGGACTTCACCCGATTTGTCACCCATTTTAGGAAATGGCTGGATATGAGCAAATTTCCAAGTAGAAGGAAAAACATAAGTGGAATAGGAAAGTTTAAAATGGCGGCACAGAACAGAACTTTTGCTTTATTATAGTTGGTTGCTTGACAGTAAGCTTGTTTGTTTATTCAGCTCTTATTTACTGTAAAAAATTTTATAATTCGCTGCTACCAGTGCAGCTTGTTTTTACCTTAAATACAAGTCAGGTTCACTGTTTATTTGTCGAAATTTCTAGTCTTACCTGTATGCTAGTGAGACTGAAATGTTTCTTGTCATTTTGAAGTTTTCAGTAAAGATATGAACTTAGGGAAAAAAAAACGCAGTTGTATTTGAACGTAAAGTTTCTTTTAGTTAATATCAAGAAGAAGGGAGTTACATTACTTGCGTTTTTATTGCACATAATAGAGCTTCAACACATACATGAAATAGTTAAAAGAGAAGGTTTTACCCCATTATGGAACTTACCTTTATTTATGAGATGCAGAATTAGTTCTTTGCGAATTTTCTGCCGTTCAAGGTCTGATAAGCTGTTTGGGGAATTAGTATTAGCAGTTGCAAAGCATCGTATTGAGCTGTCATTGGTGTATATTATAATCTGCAAAGAGCCGACATGTATGGTTAAATGCACAGAATTTTGAGTGTTATAAGTGGTTCATATTTATTAAGTTTTTGGAAAGTTTGCATTATTGATTGTGTTTTGCTTATTGCTTAGTTTAGGAAGTTGCAAATTTTACTTGTAGTTTCATGAAACTTGGTTTACGAAATTGACGTTAGTTTTGTTGGCTTGTTTCAATAACTTGATTTAATGTGTGCTTTACGTGTCAAATGGTTACTGTTGCTCAATACCCGACATGGAACTCAGGAGCTACAACCTGATGTAATAATAAGATGACTTTCTTTTTTTCGAGGTTACATGCATTCAGATTCCAGAACTGTGGTTTGTCATGAATTCCCGTCTTAGACATATATTTCATTTGACTTTGTGATCTGAGGGGCAGTAATAATTAGAAGTTTATTGTATACAAATAAAATTCTAATCAATACTGCTTCTTCAATATCTCTCGAATATTCTGCAACATAAATATAATTTCAAATTATTCAGGAAACATTAGCTACGCTACGCAGATTGTATCCAATCGAACTTCTTCAAGGTTACCTCTCAAAAGACACTGTGGAACAATTGAGACTATTTGTTGGTAGTGTGATGTACCACATTTCATGAAATAAAGGCAAGAGAATGACAAAGTTTCAAATTCTGATTTTTTTACCGATTTATTAATACCTTTATCTGAAACGTTACAATAGTATTTTATCTTATTTTATTACAGAATGCAGTTTGTATACTTCACACTGTAACACTGTGAGACAGACTCTGGTAGTAAGTTAAAAATTTTTGTAAATGCTACCGGTATCTATGAGAAAAATCAGTGCATTGATTCTTCTATTTTCTCTAAAAGAAAACTGGTTTCCAAGAATTAAGACATTACGCATTGTCCTTGAACCAATTTCTGTCCAGGAAGGCCGCACGTAACTTTCCTGCATTTCTTGGACAACGGATCAATAGCCTCGCCACAGGGACAATCGCTATCCTTTCCCACTTCGCAGCCATTTCCAACGTTGAAATCCATCAAGATACCTAAACTATCTACTGCTCCTTTGGAAAGAATTTTATCGGCGCACCATAAAGGCGAATCTTTCAGGCCGTTGCAGCGAGCACAATTAATGTTGCGGTACCGTCTTTCGTTGGTTGTTATTGGATCTCGATAAGTATAGCAATCGCCAACCACAGTAAGATTTCTATAACGAGGTGGACAGGTACTTATCTCGGATCTGTTACAGGTTCTTTCAGTAGCATTCAAGTTGCCGGAGGTGGTTCCAACGTCGCAATATAGAAACGCTGTCCGATTTTGCGTATGGTCCCGGCTTCGCAAACCCCATAACCGTGCAAGTGGATCGTAGACGATATTCTCTTTGATGTATTTGTCTGTGAAACTTTCATCAAAACAATCCACAAAAATCTTCCAAGAAGCAATATTTCTACTGTCACCATTGCACATAGCACAATAATAATTCTTGTAAGTAATTCCACTATCTTTGCTCACAACTGGAATGTTGCCAAATGGATCCATTTCAAAAGCCATTTCTTGCGAACAATTCTTTTTTATTTCGAAGTCCCTCCAGTTTGGACTGCAATCGCTGATGGCTAACACATCCTTAGTGTCAGACACTCGGATGCACTTAACCTCAGCACGTTTCAACACGATTGACCGATAAGGGGAATCAATACAGCAGTCTCCAAATGTCTCACACAGTCTGTCGCATTTACAGTTAACACTGTCCAAAAATTTGCCAATGCATTTATTGTTACAGCGAGTATTATTTTCCACAGAGTTATCTTCCTGAAAATTTATATTGCATGCATGAAACGAAATCAAACAAATTAAACATAATTGTTTTAAGAGATAATCCATGGTGAGTGCCTTAATGTGTATTCATTGGCATCGAAACAATCCAGCAAAGAAGAGCCTTTTCTGAGCTGTTGTGTCACTTGGAGATCGTACGCAGTATTCCTAAAGAGAAAAATTTGTTTTAATTAGCATTTTGAAATAAATAAACTTCTGAAGTAATAGTATATAGAAATCACTAGGTGATCGAAAAGTAAGACCACTCAAATGTTTGTTTGAAAAATATTTATTCTTGATTTTCCAAGTTTCGAATGCTTAAACAAAGTATTTTTAGAAAGAAGGAAATGCTTATAACTATCCTAGGTTAGAGAAAACTCGTGTGCCCTTGCAAGTGAAGAGTGCTGTGGTCAAAGTGATCGCATCTGCTAGGTACAACAATTATAGGCACATTAGGTTTAGATGCTGTTTGCTAACAGGTAAGTGGGCCATGGTCGGTGCAAAAGTAGAGGAAGAAATTTGTCTGTGGTATGTGGCTGGAAAGCATTCTTCTGCAATCCTTCAGGATGAGTGTATGAATGCGCGGCTATTGGTTAAGGATGGCACCAAAGGAGATGAGCGTTTCCTATAGCTCAAGGATGTCCAGCACTCAACCCATTCTTCTTTATTGTGCAGTCCGCGGCCAAGCAGGTAGCTTTAAGTGTTATGTCCTACTCAGTACCTCTCCCCAAGCTTAAACTTAGTTAGTTGAGCGATAAAAGTTATAAGACAGATGTGCCTTATCGCGAAAATCAGCAGCAAAGGATACATAAATATATATTTAAGGTTGAAATGATGAAAGTAGAGAAGAGCGAATAAGTGGAGGTGTCAATTATGCAAGGTCCCAAAAGTAATGGGAAGAAGAAAAATGAAGTATTGAAAGTGGAAGATAGATAAAGAATGAGAAAAACCTAAACGATTTGACGAATTAAGTGAAATTTACAGGCTGAATTGATAAGCCGATTGGAGGAAAGGAAACTGAAAAGTAAATACTCTATGATTAGTTAAATATACAAGGAATAGCAAGCATCAGATAAAAGGTGGAAAGGTTTTGATAAAAAATAGTCCAAAAAAGGGAAAAGAAAAAAATATATATCAGATGCAAGCTGAAAATATATATTGATACATGATGCAAAGACTTTTTTTTTTAATTTTTCAGCTTGCAATAAATATTAAATTTCGTAATTTTTGTAGAAAGGATTGTACCTATGGAATGTTATTCATGAAATCCGGTCAGTCTCAACCAGAAGACAACTTGCATCAAAATTCCCCACAGGATTACTAAAGGCTAATTTCAAGAAGAAAGTTACTTCTTTCGTAAATCAATTTCTCGCAGATCAAAAACAAAAATCAACATTTTCTTTCAACTCTCTGCATAATGATCCTTTGTGATATTGAAGAACGTCACAGACGATGTCAAAGATCGTCCGGTATATGATTCGCAGCCGTCGATCTGGGAAAATAACCTCTCGTCAGCATGCTGTGCATTCCTCCCTGTTTTTCACGTTTATGTTTGCACTAGTACGATCATTTCCGAATGCACCACATCAGTAGCTTAACCCCTTGGAATGCCACGGCATTCGCACTGTGCACGGCGGTAATTACCACATGAATTTCTGCTCGGTCTCTTGCTTACTAAAGCCTTTTAGTGAGCAAAAAACGATTCATTGATCGAATCTTCACGACGGGCCACTTTTGCGTTTGTAGCACCATTTTGATTCAGCTGTTGTGGCATTCTTGCAAGCAGCTGTTGCCCCCGACTGGCGCTGGCCTCCCTCCACCTGTTGACGCGTTCAGTGTTTAAATCAAATTAAAGGTCGTTCTCATATAGACTTATGAATAGCTTTCCAACACGCCCCCATATTATTATTATTATCATTTCATTCGCTATCACGTAGGGTCGAGTCAGCAAGGCTTCAGTCTTCGGCAAGTCTAGTCTCCCGATCAGCAGATAATTATGCCAGTGTTAAGATGTTTTGTGGTATGATTTCTGTGTCCATGGCTTGGAAACCAAGTTGGCAAATAAAATGCCACTGCTCAGCCATTTATAGCTGAGCAGTGATCATGGTTAACGTCTCAGGACCCAATTCTCTAATCCTATGGAAGCTTTGATAGTAGTGTCCAGGGCAGACAACCAAATCTGAGATGGATAAATTGGGTTCATTAAGTCGTCACATGCATCAACTTTCAATTTTCAACCAAAGTAAAACTCTATATTTTGTTAACGCGAAAATTGCCGATTATAATTTGCCCACAATTTACAAACACAACACACTGACCTCATAGTTCTAATTTCTTTGGCTTAAACACTAACTGTTACTCCTCTACCATACTGTTATTGTGCCTTGTTCTTTTTTTTTTTTTTTCAAATGGATTCGCTCATCGTTGAGGAAAAAAAGGAGGTTAATGAACAAAGTCACAAGTTGTGCGTCCATATTTGGTCCCAGTAACAGCTCCGATCCTTCAATGAACACTTTCTGCAAGTTCCTTGTTGCAGGAATCGGAATCCGTTCCTCCTCCTGTTGAAATGCCAGCTCTGTTTTAAAGAGGGAAGAAAAGATTACGTTCTCTCCGATCTGATGCAAAATTTCAGTTAATCGAATCCCATTAAACATCTTTAGGCGTAATTTCTATAGACTATCAGAATGTGGACATGACAGAACTGTCTAGGATATCAGTGTACGATTCGACTTGATGGTTGTTAGCGGTATAATTAACCGTAGGAAACCGAACCACAAGATGCGCCTCTCACACCATGACCAATGCGTCTCGAGCGTCACTGTATGCACAATAAATCGCAATAAATAGCGTTTCCCTGTAATTCTCCAAATTTACACTGACAGATCTACTCACCTGACTCATCGCTCAATATGACTTGTTTCATGGATCAAGGCATTGCGATAGGCACTACTGAAAGACTCCTGGAATCCATTGGTCTGATGCAGGGCTTGTGTACAGCAGACTTCCATGAAAATCCATGTTATGCAGTTCGTGCCCATCATTGATACACTTGTGGAAACTGTGTCGCATGGAAACATTGCGTCGCACACAGTGACAAACTGCTAACATGGGATCCATCTATTCCTCTTTGAAACATCATGCGCGCCTTTTGATTGCTTGCTTGTGCTATCTCTGCTATTTCGTGCACACTTCTAGATCTGTTCCAAATCTGCTTATATCGCGTTAGCATCGTTCACTATACTGTCAAGGGTATCCCACTATTTTTGGTAATGTAGTGTATTTTCGACACGAAACAAGCCTCGGAGGATTAAAATTGACGTTCCTCATATGTGCACTATTCGGAATTAGCGAAATAGCTCAGAAGAGTAAGAAATGTTTCTACTATTTCAATTTGGTAAGATGAATTAGAGCCTCCTAGAGGGCAAAGGTTATAATCGCTGTCCTCCGATATTGTGTGGAATAAGTCTGGGTTGGAATCCTATCTCGACGGGGAAAGATATCTTATCAGTTTTCTGATAAGAAATCTTAAACTCTTTTTTTTAGAGATTTCTTAAAAACAAGATTTCTTAAACTCTTCAGTTTCGAATTACTTTCCTATTATCAAATTTACAGCGTTCAGGTTGTAGCGCTGGTTACATCGGAGGGTATTGTAGAATAGGAAATTCTGTGTTGCAACATGCTTCAAAAATGCTGTATTTATTTCTTCGCCAACGATTTCAAAAGCGACTTGGCAAACGTAGAGAGACGAACAGTTTCCCTGCATAATTATGAATTGTCAAGGATATATTCTTCCCATTTTGACGGTTCTTTGAAAACGATTAGAGGTAATTCTACAAACCCGTTTTTGCTTGTTCAGGGAAATATTCTCATATTTTGTGATATTAAATTACTGCCAGAGTGAGTTTATTCTAGCTTCTCAAAAAAGAAAAATAAGAAAACGTTTATTTCTTCCATATTCTAAACAAGAATCAAGCTGAAACTTGCTTCCCATATACTATTTGCATGTATACATACACTTTTTTCATTCACTTTTCAAAGACAGCAGTCGTGTGTATCTCGTTTGTTCGGAATCTCCTTTGTGCAAAAGTTTTTAACCTCGAGCTTTAATTTTAGAACAGATATGAACAAGTGAGATGATCTGAAAAGACAATTGAATATAATGGCAACTTTAAATCATTTTTTACATCTATACCAGTTAAAAATAAATAATAATAAGTATATGTGCAATCATCTATAAATCGAAACATTATTTTACTTCATTCCCCAACTCCCTGTGAGTGTTCTTAAAATCATGAAATTGTTTATTTTCTAGAGCAATAGTGGTTTTCCCACTTGTGGCTCGTTTTAGAATGGTCTGGGTTAGAATCCTATCTCGACGGGGAAAGATTTCTTATTTCTGACTATCATAGTCAGCCAGAGCAGAGAATTTCTAAAAGGCCTCAAATCGAATAACTCCTCAGGGAAGAGATGATTTACTCTGGATATTCCATCCAACCCAACATGTGAATCAGCCTGCTTTTTTGCTTTTTTTTTTTTCAGGCGCATAAGAGAAAAATACGGGAGTTGAAAACCATGTTATCCTCTCTTGTATCCAACTGACTTTGTGAAAAAGGTCCATAAAAGAACCTCATGTCATTGAGGGGATTCGAACACGGGTCTTTTCCACCCAATGTCGCCAGGACCATGATTATATAAATTGTGCTGTCTGCAATTAGCCCGTGGACACAGTTATACAGATATAATGCAAAGGAACAGTATATTTACTTTGTGTAATGCCTTCATAAATCGTAATAACAATACCAGCATAAAATAAGGAATTAAAAATAAAACGTAACTATTGGGTAATAAAATTAATAATCTATTTAAATACAGACCACGACTAACTCTTAAAGCAATAGAAACGAACCCGCGGAAGTTTTAACATACCCACTTGACAATACATAGTATATCCGTATTGTCGATTTTAGTATTTCCATTGTATTATGCCCTCGTGGACAGCGCAGTTGATAGAATCTCCATACTCCCCACACTGGGTGGGAAAAACCCGAGTTCGAGTCCCCTCGATAACGTGAGGAATTTTTACTGACCTTTTTCACAATGTGGCTGATTTCATCGCTCTCAGGTGAGGGTAGCATGGTTTTTCCTCCAGAAAACTTGGGATTTTCATCCAGCCAACAAAATCGGCCACAGATCACACGCAATTTACAGATATTCTAAATATTTGTTATTCGCAAGGACTTACAAATGAATCAGTCATCAAAATAAAGATTTTCGACACACTTACCTTCAATTGTTCATTCCAATTTTCCCAAATTTCGAGTTAACTCCATTTGGAATCCATTTTCAGTTGCATCTCAAGGCTCGTGATGGGAATGTTGCTGCTGCTCTTACAACTACATAATATCTATTTAAAAGCGTATGCAGGTAACCTGCTTTTCCTGGTATGAAATTACTGAAGCGGTGAACCTATCAAAACAAGGGAAAGTGAAATACAAGATGACGTCAAGAGATACATTATCTTAGACATGTTCTTGGCAACTTTCCTTCTGTCCCATGCACGTGTCAAGGCATGCGCACAATTCTAACATCAGAAATTCATGGTTGGTATAAGAATAGATGTTTCAGCAGGCCAGTTAAGTCAGCATCTCCAAGAAACCAATTCTAAAGAGCTGAAACTTTGATTGGTCCCACTAATTAAAAAGTGCACAATCTCTTTCCATATACTTAACAAATAATTCCGCCAAAATGTTTAGATTTGACAAATGAAAATTTTCTCTGTTCAAATACGAAGTTACATATCAATTCACCTATTCTCAGGAACTTATGAAGAAGATTAAATCCAAAATTTGAAACTCAGAATAGCCAACTACTTTTAAGAAAATAAAATCATCACATAAATAAGTTCGAAAACAGCACTAATCTAACAGGAAAGGAAGAACAAAAAATCCTTTTAAAAACTTTACTACGCCCTGTTTTGTCTTCAAATCCAGACGGAAATAAAACTTAGAGGAAGCCTTCTTTAGAAGGTAGAGTTGTGTAGATAAGAATGCCCACGTTTTAACTTTCTGGTTTCCTCGAACATGAATCACGTTCCCTGAATCAGTGTTAAAATTATCTTAGCTTGGATCCTTCCAGTGCACTGGGCAGTTTTAATATCAATATCGGCAGTGAAAACCCGATCTAGATCTTCCCTTACGAATTACTAAAACAATTTTTACATACATGTTTGTTCATGAATTTGTATAGCCTTTGTGGATTAATGATTTCTGTAGCCGTGTGTTTTATAATTTGCAGGACAAGAATGGTGATTTGAATAGATCTCAGCATGAGTTCTTTAAGTAGAGGTCACGCTTGATCAATCTGATAAATTGCTATGATGTAGTCATTAAGCATTTGGATTTTAAACAATTTTAATATTATATATCTAGGCTTTAGTAAAACTTTTCATATGGTTTCCTGTGGAATTACTGTGAGACTGTTTGATTCCATACCAACAATATTTATCCAATAATATTACTGCTGTATAAACTGAAAGAAGTAGAAGTTTAATTTACTGATAAGATCCAACGCTGGATGGCTAAAAGATAGGAAACAGAGGATTGTCACAAACGGTGAGTTTTCAGGGTGGACCAGCGAAACAAGTGATGTTCCTGAGGGATCAATGTTGGGTTTGTTCATGAATGATTTTGATAACGGTATCCATGGTAAGCTCCCAAAATCCGGCCGGGCAATGTTGCTTCAGAAATACTTGGATGGTTCCATATGTGATCTGAAAATTGGCAACTAAAATGCAGTATAATTCTTCTAAATGTAAGGTTTGTGAAACAGAAATGCAGGAGTCATGTATAACATAAGGAGTTAAAAGCGGTTTAAGAGAGAAAATACTTAAGTGTTCAGATTCAATCTGACATAATTTTCATTGCAATATAGAGAGGCACTAGGTAGAAACATGGTCTCGTGGTCATGATTTATAGGGACGCTAGTAGACAGAAGAATATCATTATATCTTTCCATCCCTCTTTATATCCCTCTTTCCAAGGCGATGGTTATACAAAAATTGAAATACTGTATTCGGGTCTGGAGTCCGCGCCAAAAAAGAGAACTTCTAGAGAGTAGTCAGAAAGGGCGAGTAGATTGGTGGAGAGCGTAAAGCGATACCTATATGAAGAAGCTTTCAAAGTACGGACACAAAGAATCACAACCAGACATCTTTAGGGAGAATATTTAACTGAGTTGTAAAAAGCAATGAATGGATTGAATAAAATGAATAAGGAAGATCTGATCACCCTCGTTGGAAGAAAAGAAGGGGATACAAATATAAAATCCCAAGGTATAACAAGATATTTGATCTCATAAAATTCATCCATGAGCAGCAGGTTGTTGAACATAGGAATAATTGCCTCCGAACGTTGTGGAGGATAAATGAATAGTAAATGAATCTGAAAATTAATTCAGCATTCTTATAAACACAGGCCTTATGATCTAAGAAGATAAATCCAAAAATTTTAAACTGTAATAAATGTATCTGGCTTTCGATTCCTCTTCATTTTGTACTTTCCCGTCAGAATGAGAAGAACATTCGTTCTCTTTATTACTCCTTTTTATATGGTTAAGATTATCATACGGGAGTCAGCAAACTGACAAGAATATATACACAATTCACGGACACATTATGTTGACGTCTCATAGGCTTCTTTGCTTTGGAGTAAATCCCAGACGATTCGACTTATGCCCCCTTTATTAAAAAAGCCAAATGACTTAATAGGAAGAAATAATCATATCTCTCAGAGAGAAAAGTATATGTATCTAACAGGAAAGAAAAAGAAATTCCTTTTAAAAACGTTACTACGCCTTGTTCTATAACATAGAAGAAGCCTTCTTTTAAAAGGAAGAGGTGTGTGGGGATAAGAATGTCTCACAGTTTATCTTGCTGGTTATTTACTGATAAAGGAATCAAGCAATCACTAAAACAGTATCTCGTCTACTGTCCTTCAAGTGCATTAGGCAGTGTTAATAGCAATCTGAGTAGTTGTTGGGTTTTAGGAGCATTAACGTCTAAGGCCATATTGCTCCGTATATACTCTCTCTAAATTGCTTGTGTTCTGTGGTCGAATTTCTGTTTGCTGGACGAAAACCCGAGTTTCCAGGAGAGATAAAAACAATTGTTACTCGATCTCAGGCTACCCTCGCCTGAGACCGAGCAACTCGGCCACGTTGTGAAAAAAGTCCATAAAATTCCTCTCTGCATTGAGGGGACTTGAACCCAGGTCTTTTCCACTCGCAGTGGGGAGGACGGCGACTCTACCAACTGAATATGAGCAGTAAATAAGCGGTTAACATCTTCCCTTATGAATTATCTAAAATTGTTGAATACACCTTTATTCATTTTATATAGAATTCGGATGCCAGGAGTAGCGATGGACAGTGACCATAGACTAGTTGTAGGTGTGCTAGCGTCAGTGATAGAGAAAAATAAAAGAAAACAAGAGAGGTGGATTGAGATATGGAGGCTGAAAAACGAGGATAGATATAGGAAAATGTATAGAGGAAAGATAGAAACTGAGTTTGTTTGTTATTAGGAGCATTAGCAAATAAGGCCATATTGCTCCGGGAATATGCGGTGGTTATTCCCTTGACCTTTCCGTATTTAGTGGTGACGGGCTCGAACCCCGGTCTAATCAAGGAGCGTGTATTACGCACTGCTGTTCCTTCCCACCTGGCTACGGAGGCGTAATAGAAACTGAGGCCTGAGAATGAAATACAAGGAGTAAAAGAGGAATTGGAAGAATTTTAAAAAGCTTTAGTTGCGCCTACGGTGGAAGTATGTGGGAGAACAAGAGGTTTGAGGAGCTGGAAAGAGACACGGAGGAGGAACGAATAGTTGATGAAGAGAAGGCAAAATGGTTGGAGAACTGGTCGCACAATATGCTGGATCTTGGACGGGATCTGTGCATGGCTTATTGGATATTGAAAAAGCATATGATAGCGTAGAAAGAAGAAACATATGGGAAGCGTTAAGGAAAAAGGGATAGGAAAGTCCTTAATAGCGAGTATTAAAAGTTTTATACAGAAGGACTGAACGCTGTGTGAAAACAGTGGTTGGAAACACAGGCTGGTTCTAAATTAATAATGAACTGAGACAAGCTACTGCACTTTCACCTCTACTGAGCATACTAGTAATGGGTGATATTTATCAAATTCTGTGGAGACAAGAATATTGAGACAAAAAAAAATGAAAGTGATTGTTTACCGATGATTTGTTATTTTGTTGGAGAGGAGGAGGCACAAGAGTAGGTAGAAAATTGTATTTTTTGCCTCCCTGGATGAGGGAGGCAAAGAAATACAATTTAAAGTTTACTGAGGCTAAAAGTAACGCAATGAAAAGGAAGGAAGGAAGGAAGGAAGGAGGGAGGTGATTAACAGCTTTATTGAGGAAAAGAAGATATTTAGAGAGTACAGTGGACAAAGAAGGAAGAATTTATGGAGGAAAGAAAACCAAGGAAAAGGTTTTATAACTGTGTAAAATATCTAGTTTGCAGAAGGGAGAAATCTGAGAAGTGCAAGATGGTACAGTTTATTATGTACTTGTAATAACCTATGGAGCGGAATCATAGGGAATTGGGGAGAAGAATGTTAGCAGAATGCATGCAGTGGAAATGAAGCTTCTCAGAGGTGTATGGAAAGACCGGGTGGAGAAGAGAGAGAGAGAGAGAGAGAGAGAGAGAGAGAGAGAGAGAGAGAGAGAGAGAGAGAGAGAGAGAAAAAACGGGAGAATAACTACAAGAAATGATTGAGAGGAACAGACTGAAATGGTTTGCCCATGTGAAATAAATGACAAAGTATTATGTAATGACACAATAGCTGTGCGAAAAAGAGTACAATATACGTCGTCATTACCAAAGTAAGCACGCGGCACAATATTCAAAACTCACAGAAAATCAACGGAAGCTAAAATTTGAAAGTTTAAAACGTAATTGCATCATCACAATGCAATTTATTCGTTAAAATAAAAAATGATAATGAGGCAATTAACTAAAGTAAGCTTACGAATAGCTCATTTATTGGCCAAGAAAGGGAAACCATTTACCGATGGTGAATTAATTAAATCATGTTTGCTTGTGGCAGCCGAAGAAATGTGTCCAGAGAAAATGGATTTGTTTCGATCTGTCAGTCCTTCGGCGAGAACAACTGTTAGAAGTGTTGAGGACATCGGGAGCCACGTCAAGAGTCAATTAAAAGACAAGGCAAAATATTTCAAGTGGTTTTCTTTGGCTCTTGATGAGTCTACAGACATTACTGATTCTGCCCAATTGTTGCTGTTTATTCGAGGAGTCAGTACTGAGTTTTCGAGGTTACTTAAGAATTAGCTTCTATGGATAGTCTTCATGGAACAACTACAGGCGAAGATACTCAAGGAAGTCGAGGAAACGCTAACATAGTACAATTTGCAATGGAATCAGTTGATAGTGGTAAAAATATGTGTGGAACGGGGAAAGGATTAGTTGGACAAATTTTTAAGGCTTTTGAAGAAGCTAAATGTTCAAAACCTCTGGTAATTCATTGTATTATTCACCAGCAGGCTCTTTGTGGGAAACACCTCAATCTGTCATGTGTTATTGAACCAGTTGTGTCAGCGGCTGACTTTATTCGCTCTCGTGGACTTAACCATCGTCAGTTTCGTGATTTTTTTTGTTGTTCTATGAGTAGAATTACCCATGTAAATATCTTCGAGCTTGCTACCTGGCCCGCCGAACCTAAAAATTTTACGATCTGGCCCTTTCCAAAAAAAGTTTGCCGACCCCTTCTTTAATATATGGGATCAGACACAACTTGTCAATGTAATAATCTTTTATTTTTTCCATGAATTAATATATTTTGTAGCTAATGGCGTGAAGTAGAATGAAAATTCATCATCATGTAATTTTTTAAGTCATTAGTTGCCTTTCATCACTCTTCCACGTGTTCAGCAGCTTTGAGTGAGATCGTTTTTATTAAACTGTGTTTGGGAACTATTATTGAACTGCTTCCTCTTCCTTGTAGTTTTTCGGATAGCTTTAACTGATATTTCACCTATTACTGAGCACATATTGATGAGAGATTCGGCCAATCTTAGATCACCTCATAATTTCATTTTACCAGATTTTAAGAATTTGTGGTGCATCGGCTGCTTTTTTCCCAAACGAATTCTTATAGTATGCCACATCTTTATAGCCTTTCTGTATTAATGATGTCTGTAGCAGGGACGCCGAACCTACACGCGTTGAATCCTGGATATGGACAATTTCTGGTAGGAACAGAGATGGATTTCAAATCCTTCAAAGAGTTTGCTGTCCAGTTATTTCGAAGACAATTAATCTTGTTACAAGTAGAGGAGCAAGGAAATTAATTGTTATATCGTGTGATGAGGTCTTGTGGCTGACTGGAAAACAACCAGGTTGGCTGATCATTAGAGTGGATTCCAGTATTGCAACTGGGTAGGTGCAGGATGTGCGGTATAGTTCTAATTATAGGTAGGAACTCACCCTGTGTGGGCAATGACGCCCCCTAATCGTTTCAGAGAGAAAGACATCTTGGAGAATTCTTGTGCTGATGGAATATGATTCATAGTATACTTTGAATGTATACTATGAATCGTATTTGTTACACTGTATGTATGGTATTGTAATACTGCGGGTTTGCCCGAATTTGACAGAGACCACCTGGTACAATAAATAAAAAAAAAGCCCGTGTGTACTATGTACGCACGAAAGTTATTTTATGTGAAAACATCTTTGACGAAAATATGAAACGGAAATTACGTCACTTCCTAAATGACGTCAATGCCGTCACTAACTTTGATTCCGTAGAGTAAGTAGAGGGCGTGAATCTGCTACTTACCGGTGGAAGGTCAAAGATGTCGCTACCAATTCCAACCCGTTTGAACTTGTTGCTCATCTTCCTTTTCTCATACTTATCAAACCAATTCTCTTTCCAAATGTCGGTAGAATCGTCACCCATGTTTTATCGTTCCATTTCTTTGTTCGATTTTCTATTATGCTGTCACTCGATAGGTGTATATAAGTTACAACAACTGAACTCTCAGACATCGGTTGACGAAGCAAATACCAAACAGCAATAATCGAATCTGACTCTGAGGTTGAGGTTGCTCACAGTGCTTCTCTGCTTGCTTTCTCTGATGCAGGGATTGTATCATCTTCGCTTAGGGGAAATGACTCATATTGTTGTCTATGACCTAGAGAAGAATTTAACCAAAGACCAGGTTCCAGAGGACATTTTCTATAAAAATCTTACAGTTCAATTTCACCATGGTTGATATTAGAAAAGAAATAACACTTCGTTTTACTACAAAAGCTAATGCGAAGAGCTGCACTCATTGGGTATTGGGCTCTTTCACCCCGAATTCATAAAGGAATTATGACCCTATTTTTCGTAGGCTTGACTACACATAAATTTAGACCTTTCTTTGCAGTCACCAAGTCATCTGTCTTGGGTATGGGCATACCAACTAAACGTGCCATCAATAAACCCCAAACTGCAGCCATTACTCGTGTAAAGGACACGTTTATGGGGAGTGTCCAAATAAAAGCGATGTCCTGTCTCTGCAAATTTTCGTACCAGTAAACGGGATTCAAAACGTTTAATACGCGACTCCAACTGCCCAGAGTTTTTGCGCGCCAAAGAGGATGTTACGCTATGAAAATCTACGACTTCCATGGCGTACAACAACAAACTAATTATGGATAAGTTGTCTCTTACCACTTCTTCACCTGCAGATGATTCAATCTCTGAAGTAAGCTTGATTCAACTGAGTGCTCAGCGGTCATGATTGGTGGCGGATGAAGCCCGAAAGATGAAATTAGATATAATAACCTTACAAGAACTCTACCATTTCTGTGCTAAAATAACTGGATATCCTCTCTCTTTTAGGGTTATTCAGCCAGAACATGCTGAACCACGTATAGCCCGGTTCTATACTTCGTCATAGTCAATCCTAAATTGAACATACCCAAGACAATTAGCCTTACAAATCAATATGCTGTTTGCACAAGTGTATCAATTTTGGTGAGTTAGTCAGTCTCAGGCGAGGGTAGCGTGAACAGAAACTCGACCTCAGAACCCACGCAATTTACAGACATCATACATGGCGCAATGTGCCTTAGTCGCTGATGCTCCTAAAAACTCTACTACAATATAGGACAATAGCATAAGTGTATCTATTCCTTACGGCTCTTACTTTTTTTAGTTTCGCTGTACTTCCCACCGTCTCCGACATTATATTCCCTCTTGGCTACCTTGATCAATTATTATCTTAAAACCGCTCTTATTCCACGAGAAATTTAATAATATAGTTTATTAGGCTGTTCGCCTATATTACTATACATTAAGATGATGTTTCTGGTATCTTACCAATACCCACCATCAGACCAAGCTATTGGATGAACAGAAAATAGAAAGGGTTGCGAATTTGAATATTTTAGAATATTACAATTACTTATAATTCAATTACCAATTATTACAATTTGCAAATTATGATTCTAAAGTATTAAGCTTTGAATTGCCATTACAATAGAAAATAGGAAATCCAAAGTTAAACAAAGGGATTAAATTCTTACCTGGTACTTGGTAAGAATTTAATTTAATTCAGTAAAAAATGGTTAAACTAGTTTACTCCAACAAATCTGTCACGAATTTGCCGTAAACTAACTTAACCCTGTTTTTTTTAACGGTTGCAAAAAATAACTTTTTTCTTTTAAATTTACCTCTTTTTAACAGTGCACACTAAACATTATGGTCACCGTTTTTTTAGCGAAAAAAGGAGTCCGTAATGTTTAGTGTACACCGTTTTTGCTTGAATCCGTTCAGAATGTGACGGCTTAAACTAGCCTGACCTTTTTTTCACTAGTGAAAATGAAAGTCTGTTAGGAAAACTCCTACTACAAACTGTGTGGGGGGGATAATTTAGTTATTTTTATTTCTATTATTTATATTTATTATATTTATTATTTCCCCTTTTATTTCTATCCCCTTTTAGTAATTTCACCCCACTTACGCATCTGACTATTTCTTCCCAGAAAATTGTAAGTTCAAGGGGAAAGCTCCTTAAAGTTTTTAATTCCCTTTGGATAGGCTTTTACTCAGAACAACAAAAAACTCACAAATGTTGTATATAAAAAATAAGTTTATTAGGCATATTTACATGATCATAATTAAAAAGCCAAATAATAATTGAATTTATACCTAAGACAACATGATTTAGTCACATCTTATTATATACATCTATCTTAATCTTGCATTGGTTGAAACCATCAATTACAATACCAATCCAGTTTCATTCCCTCCCGTATACATTCAATCCTGCATCCTTTAAAAACCATCAATAACAAAATCGATCCCTTTCTATAATTTTCTTCAGATATTGATCATGCATCAATTAAAACCGTTAATAACAAATTAACAATCCTCTTTCTATTAATTCTTACATAATTCAATACTTATTCATTTATCTATCATAAAGATTATTAAAAGGTATCACTGACTTCTATTTCCCATCCAAAATTTTCTATATTTATCTATTAGCTTGTCCTGGCTAATGTTCCTTCAGCACATTTCCTAAATTTAACTTATCCTTGCTACTGAGTAATTCTTATGCACAGTATCTTTCTAAAGTCCTGCTACTTAATTTCGGGGTTCCTACAGTTCGGGGTTCCTACAGTGTGTATGAGAACAATTATGTGACTAACCACTTACTTTGTTATCTCGGGGCTCTGCGGCATGTCCTTTGTCTTTCTCGCGGTGAACAGCAGATCATCTCCATCTAGAACTCATCTTGCAATCTTTGGAGAGTTCGACAGGGGTTTTCGGGTTTGCTTCTTGGGTTTCGAGTACCTTTGTTCCTAAAAGAATGATTCACTCATCTGGTCAGCACGTTTGTTCTCCTTTCGGTCCGGCTCCGGATTCTATCTGCTTCAGCTCCATTACCTCCAGGCATCAGGCATTTTGTTTATCCTACAATAAGCTAACTTAAGAGTGTTAAGCTTTCTCCATTATTATAGTTGCCTACTGCGCTTTAGTGAACTCAAAAAAACTCTGAAAACTCTGAACTCTCCTTACTGAAACAAAACTGTGTCGGCTACTGGCTGACGGATTGACTAACTGCTACATCTTAACTTGATCCCCTCTCTTTTCCCCAACACTCATTTTTACTCTAACTGCCCAACTTACTGACATTGACTCACTCTTCCCTCTTCAACTCCTCCCCACTTTTTTTAAAACTCTCTCCGACCAAAAACAATCTTTTTTCTTTCCCCCTTTTTTCCGTCCCCATCCACAGTTTTCTTCGGAGTTTGTCACGCCTCCCCACAGTGTTTTCTACCAATCCCCTCTTTCTTTATTCATTATTTTTCCTTTAATTCGTTGAAAAGCCTCGGTCAGCCTGCCCCGTAGCACGTGAACAATACTCCCTATTTTCAACCTGTTGGATCTGTGGCCATCCGGTGTGTTCTTTGAAGTAGCCGGTTGTCCAAAACAACACATTACCCTACACATATAACGCCTCGTCTCTAAGACATTTTAAAACCACAAAGAAGCGACATTCGTGACTACAGCATCTATTTTTGGGAACTTGAGTGTGTGTTTACGAACCGATTACCTGTCTGCGGTAATTTGGCTGTACTAATGTGTCTCGGAATGACCCTCACTTGTTTGTCGCACTAAGCCACCCGCTGTGCTTTCCGTAGTGTTCCTTGTTTTAGCGAAGGTAAGGCTAATTGTTCTGTTTTCGTTTCACTACCCTTTCCCAGGACAACTAATTTGGTTCTGCCAGTGCTATGTAGGAATTTTTACAATAGGAATAATTTTAATATTTTCAACCCCTTCCAGAATAAATTTTATTTCGAAACTGCAATTTTATTCCTATATCTCATTAATGGCAAGAATCTAAACAAAAAGAACTAATTTTTCAAATAATAAAAAAATCAGATTTTTTTTGTAAGATTTTCAATATTCTTACAAAACGAAGGTATGGGTTCCCGGCCTTGTGGCATAGTGTTTAGGTTAGGGCGTCACCTGTAGTCTCCCACAACTGCGCCATCTGTACTCTCGTGAAGTATACAGGACTCTGCAAATGCCAGTGGCATGTTCTATAGTATTGTGTTGGGTTCTGTTGTTTCTCTGGTTTCATCCGCAGGACCCCTAATGGGACTATACGTTGCCCACCACAACCACCACTGGGAAGTGAGCCAGACTGCCCATTATACTCTGGCTGGCCTCTGCCAGGGTTGCCTGAGCTTCCTGGCAGAGGGGCATAGTGCTTAGGGTAACGCGCCATCTGTGGTCTCCCACAACTGCACACCTGGAAGAGGACTATCTATTGTATTTCTGCCTGCTCTACTGTCTTGCAGAACGGCATTCACTCTAACGAAAAATCCTAGTAATTAGCAGCCAATCAGCGCTAAGCAGTGGGTGGAGCTAAATCTGGCCTTCACTTGCTGTCGCAAAGATCCATGAGTAAGAATCTTGTTCTAAAGTTTAGCCTTCCCCTCTGTTCCATTTTACAGCGCTCTTGTTGTTTCCGCTAACTAATATTTTGAAGAATTTTACTAGTAAGGACTAGTAGAAACGGATTTTGGGATTTACTGCAACATATACACTAACTATAGAGAAGTTAAGACATAGGAGGGGTAGAAGAGCGATAGCAGAGAAACCCATTTCATTTAATTCCCATGGGCGGATTAACACAATCCAATAATGTGAAATTGCTGCATTATCCGAAAATAAACTTTTGGTGTATTTGATGTAATGCAAAGCGAAGCTTCTCGGACATGACAGTTCCTTTCTTGTGCCGCCCCCTCCCCTAGACATACAATAAAGTTAAGATAATACTGTTTCCGTGTAATTCGAGAGAAGCTGAGCTAAGCCTGGCACATAAATAACATCCAACATGGATGTTATTTATGAATTCAAAATATCAGTATGATAAAATACGTGATTTATCAGTGAGAACAAAAGCCATGAATACGCAGTGCTTTTGGAACAATCCCCTCCCCACCTTAAAGATTTTTAAAACAATATTTATACTTTTACTTCAAAGAAAACGGGAAGGTTGTGAGCAATCGAAAATAAATAAATATCACACTGATGTCCGTAAAATAGAAATGTGGTTCATTAATCATATATATTAGAGAGACAGACAAAACAAATTATTATTTTTTTTATTTACAATGCTTTATTCATTTATGTTAGAAAATTAATCTGATTACAGTAGTATTTTTGCCATATTTCAAAACAGAGTTCATACTGTACATCCCACACTGTAATATTATGAGACAGGTGCTGGTAATATATGCAAAATATGCTTGACCTCGTGCAATGGAAACAATTCCTTTGACGGTTATTTATATACTTTATTAAAATCTATTTCCAAACCTTATTGACTTACACACTTTCCTTGCACCATTTTCTGCCCTGGAAGGGCACATGAAACTACCCTACATTTCTTAGAAAGTGGATCAAAGGCCTCTCCACAAGAACAATCGCTAACCTTTCCAACCTCGCAGCCTGCTCCAATATCTATGTCCAACAAAACGCACAAATTCTGTCCACTGCCATCTCTGGGAAGGATTACATCAGCGCATATTAGTGATGAATCCTTGATTCCATTGCATCGAGCACAGTTAATATTCCTGTACCTCTTTTCTCTTGTTTCCACTGGATCTCTGTAAGTATAACAATCACGTAGCACAGAGTAATTCTTATAATCAGATGGACATACACCGATCTCAGATCTGCTGCAGGATCTTTCAGAGTCCCTCAAGTTGCTCGCAGTAGTTCCCACGTTGCAGTAGCGAAACTCCGTCCGATTTAGTGTATCATTCCAGAATCTCAACCCCCACAACTGCACAGCTGAATCGTAGACAATATTCTCTTTGATGTATTCGTCACTCAAACCATTATCAAAACAATCCACGAAAATCTTCCAAGAAGCAATGTTTCCACTGTCACCATTGCACAAAGCACAATAATAATTCTTGTAGGTAATGTCACTGTCCTTGCTTACAACCGGAACGTTGCCAAATGGATCGACTTTGAAGTCTGTTTCTCGTGAACAATTATTCTTTATTTCTAAATCTCTCCAATCTGGACTACACTCGGCAACAGCTAACACCTCTTTGCTTTCAGTCACTTGAATACACTTTACTCCCTCGTGTTTCAGTTCAATTGTCCGATAGGGAGAATCAATACAGCAGTCTCCAAAAGTTTCACAAAGGATATCGCATTTACAGTTAACAGGGTCCAATAATCCTCCAGAGCATATATTTGAACATCGATTGCCGTTTTCCACATAATTGCGATCAAGAAAAATTACTGGGCTTGAATATAACGGGATTAAGAAACGTAAACAGGTCTTTATTAGAAAATTCATAACAACCGCCTTATTTTATATTTTTCGCACTTAGAATAAGTCAGTAGAGCAAAAGAAATTATCCTTTTTGACGGTCTTTAATTCCTTCTACGATTGTATTCTTAAGGAATTCTGAAGTCGTATTCCTAAAAGAAAAAAAATTGCTTTCAATTAGTGTATATATATAATAAACTACAACTTAATAATTTTCGGATGTTTCTTATGGAATAACGGAACTCTGAAGAAATATAATATAGAACCTGTTGCATTACATAAAGGGATCTAAAATAATTTTAGTGTACGCATTACACCGCCAGAGGCGTTCATAACTTCATTGTAAATGGTTAATTACAGCTGATATACAAGAACGTCACTAACACTGTCAATGCATCTTTGTTTTGTGAGAACTGGAAACCGTTTCTTGTCAGTAGCTCAAATTTGTCTTTACCCCTCCTTAACTGTAATTCAAGATGGCGATGATCTTACAGCTGCTTTATCTTCTCTTCGAAAGTTACCTTTCGACAAGCTCATACGAAATCTAAAACGGCATGTGAACGAAATCAACACGAGATATGGCCATGAGGTTTGCTATTAGAAAAAGGAAACTTGGTTCCACATCAACTTAAAACACTGACCAGTGGAATTCATTACTCAAGGCCTCTCTACATCCTCCTAAAATTAACATTGGGTATTGTATCATATAAGTTGGATAAGCTGACTAATTTTAGCTTGATTTGAAAACGCGCTAAAACTGTGAAAGTTTTTCGATAGATGACAAGCTTTTGCCATCAATTATACTGTCCAATTTACTGTATACGATTATTGTACAATTGTCGAATAAAACGGTTCAACAGGCCATATCTTTCGTGTTGCAGTGGCTGATATTGCCTCGGCGTTTGTTGATCGTATCATCTATAGAGGCTTGTCTTTCTCCATTTGCCACTTAAATCTCATATATGCATCAACGAACCCTCATGGACTCCTTGCATTTCTTATGTTTTAGAACGAATCAGCAACTTAGGCCATATACAACTGTATTATGTAATATTAGTTTATTATTATTATTATTATTATTATTACAATCAGTTTATTGATCCTATAGGATTCATCCCTGGACAGCCATAGTCTAGGAGGCTGATGACTACATACTTAGGTGCGAGTTACCACATACACAAGAGGTTCCATTACAGTACATGTGAGTCCCACTTGATAAAAGTTTACAGGAGTCATATTTACAATGTATTGTTTGCATGAGTCATAATTATAAAATCTTATCAACAACAACAGCTATTCAGAGTATCTTTAAATTTACTATTCAAAGACATTCAATTTAAATGGAAGAACGTTTTGGGTGGAATGTTAGTAGGATCGACTAAGATACAAGACGGTCAACATTACACAAAGTCTCCGTGATATGGATTTCATCAGACTTGAAGGAGACCTGCTCTCTGTTGTTCCCAGAGTTTAGGCTTGGGGATAGCTCAATGTATCATGCAGTCATATAAAGCCTGTTATACTAGCGTGCATAAAGAAACTGAACAGTGATCATCAATTTGGATGAGAAGTGTTTCTAAAAACATCTTGGGTAAACGGCATCTTAGCAAAGCTTTTCGGAGCCAATTTTTAAGCTTACTAAAATTCTTGATTGTGTTTGTTTGTATGCATTACCGAAGACTGTCAGCCATGTTTAGTGAGGAGTGGAGAGTTAGCTTCAGATCGTCAGAGAGCCTCACGTTGGGTCGCGTGCGTGAAATTATATTGCCAATCTTTTGTGCACATAGCTCCCTGTGAGAAGTTGAACATTGTCAGAAAGTTCCTTGTGATAGCAAGCAGTCTCCAAGGCTTGATGTTGAGGTTCGAGTAAAATGTGACTCATAAAATGGTGAAGGTGTTGTCGGCGACTCTATTGAGCCAGCTGAGAAACCAATATTGAAACCCGAAAACAGCTTTAAAGTGGTGATAATTAGAAGCAGAGGACCAAATACAACGAAGCGTATAGGAGTATGGAGACGAGGCATTTCATGATATATTTAGATGTGAGCGCAGGGTTTTGGATTCCTACTAGCTCCTGCCTAGTGGCCCAGAGAACGGAATACGTTTTGGCTTCCATGTGGGTGAAATGTGGTACAAACGTTACACCCTTGTCTAACATTAGCCCAAGATCCAAAATGAGAGGTCACCTTCGAAAGTGGAGCACTCTACTATAATTGGGATGTTAGTTTTTATTTTCCTGTTTAGAGATCGTGAACTGGGCTGATTTTCTTGAGTCAGAATGCAATAAAAATAGTTCTCCAGTCTCCGAAATATCCTATTGGCTTGTTGGCATATTGCTTCTGTCTTTCGACACCTGCTGGAATTGATAAAAAAAAATGTATAGTCGTCCGCATACATATCGTAAAGTTGTTATTAGCTAAGAAAGGTTCCAGACCTGCAGCACAGAGAGTATGCCACCTTGCGGGAAAACACTGATATTGTGAAAGAGGCTTCTAAGTCCTGGTGCGTAACAGTAATCTTTCGCCCATTCAGCATGCGGCTGAGTATTTATAATAGGTTTCTTGCAACATTAAAATAGTTCTCAAGAAGGAAAAGGAGGGTCGGCGGGGAGAGGGGGGACAGGGTGTCTCCCCCCTACCGCCTGGGTTTGGGTTTAAAATAATCGAGTCAGGTGCTCGATTTTGTTCGCCAATATGGCTTGGTGGCAAAGAACTGCACGATCCAGGTCGGTGTGTTCCTTTGACCAGTCCAGGGTTGAGGTCATTGACACATTTGTAAGCGTGTCCTTTATTCTTAGTAGAGTCGGTTTCCTAGTAGGTTCCACGATGCAGCAGTCATGACGCCGAGTCGTTATTAGTTCTCAGCTTGAATTTGTTTTATTGCTGTTGGTCACGGTTTGGTTGTTGTTACGATGAGGATACGTCTCCTCTTGTAGAGGTCTTCTGCGAATTTGGCGAATGCAATGTATTGCTCTTTACTGTCGAGTAGGTACTTTTCCCGGTCTCTGGGCAAGAAGATGAGAGCTGGCAGCACCTCATGGTGCCAGCTCTCAGACCCTCCACAGCAGCTGGCAGGGTCCTCTGTGATGGCCAGGGCTGTGCGTTTTGCCTTCCTTGAATACTCCGTGTCCCGTAAGTTAAAAAGTTGTATAGAGGCCCGGTGAAAACCACAGCCGGGCCTTCGGTGTAATTTCTCCACGTTGGGGAGGAATTTCCTAGTGATCTCTCCCTTGATAGAGGATTCCGATTCTGGCCACTTCCAGGTCGAGTGGAAGGTTTTCCAGCCAGCACCTGCAGCGCATGTGTGCTCACTGTGCTGCAGGCCCGTGTGATGGCTAATAGCATAGCTCTGTGGATAGAGTCGAGTAACCTGTGGTTAACTGCCATGGTGACTTTAGAGTACCATGCTCCCGATGCATAGGTTGCTATCGGTATAAAGGCTGCTTTGTATATGAGCTTGAGGGTTTTGCTGCTTAGCCCCCATCCCTTTTTGCGACCCTGGTGACGAGGGTCGTGTAGCCCCTAATTTCTTTCCTGGTGTAGTTGAGATGCGCTTTAAAGGAGAGCGTGTCGTCAAGTATTACACTTAGGTACTTATGCTCTTTTGATAGCCTCAGTGTGGTAGGTACCAATCTTGATCTGAGAGGGAGTAAGTTCCCTCCCCCTGAACGAGTTATTCCAAGTTTTACAGCCTGCACAACATGCAGATCACAAATAATGTACTTACTGCAGTAGCCGATATGCCAAAAACAAAACAAGAAAGGAAAAAAATCTACTCAGTAATATACATTTCAAATTGAAAAGGTGAAATTAAGAAAGGAGGCATTATACTTAATACAAGCAGGTATTAAAGCCTCGCTCGAAAATTTACCGATCAACGTGGATGTCTCTTAGGAGAACAGATATAATAAAATGCGCACTCGTTAAATGAATTGAAATATCTCATGAAATGGAAAAGAATTGGATCCATCTCCCACTAATAATAAAACAGAATAAAATTTTACATTGCTGCTCTTTGCCATGCCCGGCTCTGCGGTTGCCACCCGGAATTAAAGGAGGATTTGTTCTTTTCAAAGGAAAGGTTTCTATAGATAAAAGTATGCAAGATTATAAATTGCTGCTTGTATTTATTTTATGAACGGAATCCCCTTATTATTGAATATATTAATAGTATATATTAATAGCTGAAGAAGGAGAGAAATATAGGGCAATTTTCATTCGGAAATTTAGAAGAAAGTTCAACAAAAGGAATTAACCTTTTGAATGGATTATTCAAGAACAAAATTAAATGACGAAGAGTGCGAAGGTTTTCATTGTTTTTCTCAATTAAAAAGATGGTTTACAAATTACTCACGAAGTCCGAGACTATTCTTACATAGGTCTCCTTTGGAGGTATATGCAATGTAAAATGCAATAGAACAAGCATTTTTCGACAACTTAGATGTAGAGTTACTCTTGAATTGTTCGGGAAGAACACCTGGCGAAATTTTAAATAACGATTGTAGTTTAGAGATCTTTGCTATTATGCAAATTAATTTCTTATTCACATGTACCCTCTGCGTTTTTCTTATGAAAATCCAACCACTAAAATTATTAGAATCTACAGTACTTAGTACTCTACGTGGGTTGTAGGTTGAGAAGACAAAAGGGGATACTTGTTGATATTATACTTAAATTTCTGTAGAATATTAATTTTCAAGAAATGAAGGAAGGTTGTTCCAGAAACGAGAAGTGGAAGGGATAAATGAGAAAACGGAAAACTGGTTCGGTTTTAATTTGGATAGTAAAAGGATGCGACACATCTTGAGAGAGAGACTTCGCAATAAATGTGTGGACAGGTATGGTCGGTGACTGCTTAGTCGGCCCATACCTGTTACCATCCCGCATGAACTCCGCTAAATATCGGATCTTTCTTGAACAACTTCTACCAGGGTTACTTGACGATGTTCCAGCAAATGTGAGACGCAACATTTAGTTTCAACATGACGGGGTGCCTGCCCATTATGGAAGGTGTGTTCGTGACCATTTGAACAGGCTTTTTGGGCGTCGATGGATTGGCCGTGGTGGACCCGTTGCCTTGCCCCCCCCCCCACGCGCACCCGATTTTTCGAGCCTTGACTTCTTTCTGTGGGGACACTCAAATCTATCGTGTATGAATCGCCTGTGGAGACAGAAATGGATCTCGTGGTGAGACTCGTCTGCGCTGCTGCTACTGTCAAAGAAACTCCAGGTGTGTTCGACCGTGTCCGCCAATCCATGCTGCGTCGGTGTCACGCATGAATCGCGTCTCATGGTGGAACCTTCGAGCATCTGTTGTAACATCATGAAATGCGTCCATCTCGTACTCCATTGTTAATATTATATCAAATAAATGTTTGCCACTAACTACTGTCTTGTGTCATTTCTGCTTCTTGTGCCTATGCTACTACTTTCCCGTGACGTTTCCGGTTATGGGTTCCTATGCGATTTACATTCCTTTAGATGTTACCTACCTTCCCTAAACGTTTGTACCAATATTTTTGAGACACCCTGTATAGAGCCGGGTGACATCAGGTGCTGGCCAGTCTCTGTGGATCTGATATTGTTTTCGCGCTCTGTGGACATCTCTCCTTAGATTGGTCAATTCCGTTGTCAACCAAGTAGGGAGTTTGTTGCATTTTCTCTTCTTACTTGCCGACCTACAGAATGCCTTGGTTATGGCAATTTGTATGGTTTCTGCCAGTTCTTCAGAAGAAAGCACTGTGAGATGGGAGGAGTCTGGTTCCGGAAAGTCCTGTTTAATGGATTCTTAAAATGTTGCCCAATCTACCTTTTTCATGGAGAATCGGACAAAGCCAGGTTGTTGTTGTTCATGGAGAGGGACTGGCGGTTATTTATTAATAATGTGGATATATATGACCATGTGGTCACTAAGTGTCCAGTCTGGGATGGTTTTCCAGTTTTGTATGTTTTCTGAGATAACTGGTAGTAATGGTTACATCAATATTAGTCTGTCCTATTGAATTGCAATATGCAAGTAGTTTGTCTGGTAGATTCTGGATGGTAAGGTTCCTGGAGAGGATAAGATCTTCCACCATCAGTCCTCGGGGATCAGGAAAGGGGCTGTGCCAGAAATGGGTCTTCGCATTAACCTCAGCCGTAATTAGGATGCTCTTTGAGTGGTGCAGGTTACAAACCTCGTGCAGAGCCCATGAACCTCCAGGACATCCAGTTTCTCGTTTAGAACAATTTTACAAGTTTTTGAGTCTGTATTGGTGGGTTGTATGATTCTTGCTTGGGTTGAGTACCCTGTGCTTTTATGGGTATTGCTAGCAGGGATTTTGGTTGCATATGGCTCCTGAATTGCAATAATATCAATCTTGTTATCTTTAGTTGCTTTTCGGATTTCATCAACCACCACACGTGATCGTTGTCCATTAATTTTCATGACCTTAAGTGTTTGGGATATTCTGTTTAGATTGAGTAGTTGGTTGATTGTTGAGCTGAATATCTGGAGTTTGGTCAGCCTACTGGGGACTAGGACAGAGGGTTTCAACCATCCGCGGTCCTATATCCCCGGTCCTAAGTCGTACCAGTTCTAGTGTTTTTTGGTATTCCGGGCAAGCTGCATCTCTAACAGAATGATTATGGTGACATCGTTTTCTTTTGAAATTAATGCAGCTGAACTACTTATCCTTGCTCGGGGATTCGGCATGTACGTGACCGCTTTGAGCACAGTGACCACATATTCATGATGTGTGGGTGCAATGCATTGAAGTATGGCCAAACCCTAGGCAAAGGAAGCATTTTGTCACCACAGTGAAGGGCCTAAATTTATGGGAGCTGCAACCAAATAAAATCCTGTCAAGGGACATCAGTCTCCGGAACAGGTTTGGTGCCAGTGTGATGACTCGGTGCGTTACTGATCCCTCTTTAGCTTTGATATTAAACCTAATTGTGATTTTACTGTGAACCTCTTCAACGGTATGTCCTAATTCGGCAAGATTCTTGAAGAACATATCCTCCAACATTTATTCATTGGTTAGGTCTCTCAGCATACCGTATAAAACAACGGACGGGTAATCTAGTTTTGGGGGAGTCAATGAAATTCGTGAAGATTGCATGCTGCTGGCTGCTGCAATGGTCACTAAATCACTTTGAACGTGGTCTCCACTAAGAATCCACGGTTCCGGATGAGCCTAAGTGTTTTGACTTTCGCATTCTTAAAATCTGTCTTCAGGGTTTCTTTTACTAGATCTTTGATTTTTCCACTGGTGTTGAGTTCACATCCCTCCGAGGCACGTAGGAGAAGAATGTGCTGTGGTTTCGAGTTATCTCCTTTTGTTGGTTGCATTTGGTTGATGGGTCTACGCTGTGGGATCGATTTTTTTGGGTCTTGCAACCCTTACATTGATTTTAACAGGGGCTGGACTGGGACCAGATCTTTCTCCGGTTCCACGTTTTCTTTCTGGGATAGAGGAAGCCTAGAAAGCTTGTACAGAACTTTCTCACGTGTTGTCACGTGTTTCTCACGTGCAGTTGAGGAGGAGGGAAAGAAAGCAGCTCTATGTGGAGGAGCTGGAGGAGGTGAGGAGGCAGCACAAGTGATTTCAGGATGGAGCCTGCTACAGGGGTTGAGATGCTGAAATCTAGTTTGGGGGAAATTGACTGGTCAGGATCCCCAGATGGTGACCTGTTACGTTCACTAACTGGTGATGGAGGGGAGAGTAGAGGACGGTTCTTATCTTCTCTTGCTCTTCTTTATTCTGGATGAAGTTCTACTTATTGATTTAAGAGGGGGGGGGAAAGGTTGGGATCTTCCGTTTCCTCCTCTGGAGAGGAACTAGAATCTTCTCTCGAGCTCAGAGTTGGTACCTTCATTTTGTAATGTCCGATTTAAAAAAAAAAAAAACAGCAATTTTAGAGACGAATAAATTCTGCAGATCTCCAGAATCCGTCTACCAAAAAGGTTTACTGAAAAGTTAGTTACAACTTCAGCTGGTATGGGTTCAAACTTCTGCCTCCAGGGGGTGCTGAGGGGAAGAATTTGCACGTAGTGTTATTGGGCGTCAGTAGTTCTGTGGGTCAGCAAGTCATGTGTATTTATACACAGTAAAGAAAACTAAAGTTCACTACACAAATTAATTATGTGTGGTGAACTTTATGCATATTAGACTAATTAACCTGCTATCATAAATTGATTATATCCGAGTCATTAGTTCAACTTCCGACTTTGAGTATACCTTCTTCAGGCCTTAGTAAGTTGACCAGTGGCCGGTCTCCTTTATGGTCACGTGATTTGCTGTTGTTTGAGACAGAGGGCTTTCTCCCAGCCATGGAAGAAGCAATGGCCGTAATTAAGTAACTGAACTGAATTTTCCGTGCGAAAGGGAATGTCCCCCAAAATCACAAAAAGTATTGACAGTTCAAGATGCAAAATAAATCAGCATGTAGCAAATAAACAAAGCCATTAATTTTAGCACAATAAGGCAAAAATAACGCTCCATTTACAGTGAAATAAAGTTCTAAAATTAGAATAAAAACAATGACAAGTCTTGTATAGCGTCGACACTACGTTTATTTCTCGACATTGCCGAAGTAGATGTCTGTAAAAATAACGTATTTCAACTCACTAGACCAAAGGGATTCTCTGTGACTTGAATTTATCTCAGAAACTGAAGTTTGAACCCCCTTTGCAAATCACACTTTGAAGAGCACATAATCCGAGTACTTACTGCTTCCAAGCGTGTGAACAATCACATTGGTGCAATGTAGACATGTATACTATCTTATGTAAGGTGGCTCCCAAACGCTAGTTCAACTCCGCCGTGGTACACTGTGATGTTACAAACACTTGGCAGAAAGATCAGAAATGTGTGTAATGCTATGTTTGTGCCGTGTATGTGTTTGTTATGTTGTTTAGTTGTTTCTGGCCTCTTTGCTATCAGGAAGCAACAAACAACAGGATGGTGCGTCCTGATACCCGTCTACGGCGCGAGGAGGCGGGCCACAACTGAGCGCGAACCGCAGCAAAAACCTCGCGTGTCACGTACTGAATGTCCAAATCATTCAAAATATGAGCAAATAAAGTTAAATTTAACAATAAATTAAAATATTATAATAATAATCAGAAAAATTAAAGATAAAAATAAGTAAAAAAATAAAATAAAATTCAGTAAAAATAAAGATAAAAATAAGTTAATAATATGGGGAAAAATAATAATAAAAAAAAAAAAAAGGAAATTAAAAAAAAAAATCATCCTGCCCCAGTGTAAGGATGCGGACCCCGCCTCAGGACCGACCTGAGGTTAGCAGGAAATAGAAGTCAAGAAGACACAGTGATGTCACTCGGCGTCATACACGTTTGTTAACCAACTGTCCAAGTCGAAGATGGTACCTGAGCAAACAAAATGGTGGTAGTGACGATGGTGGTGGTATCACGAGATGGCGATGTTAGAGATGCTAGTCTGAACTGGAGGTAGAGTTAGAATAGGAGTAGTTTCTGAAATTGGGGCACTACTGATGATTTGTCTACGTCTGGCAAAGGTTTAATGTGCAAAATCTTGCAGAAGATAATTTTTCTTTGGAGTCCAAGAGAGAAGACTCATTGCCTGGGGAGAATGGTTGACACAGAGCAGACAGAGGCTGACGAAGATCCAAGTAATATGGACAGGTGAAAAGAACATGTTGCCAGTCTTCTGGGCTGCCAAAGTTGCAGAGGGGTGAATTAGACAGGTTAAACATAGCAAATTAATACGAAGGGAACCATAACCAGTTAGAACATTGGTGCAATGAGTATAAATACTTGAACACTCCCCACACCATTACCGACCGTCCACCTGCCTGAACAGTTCCTGATTCGCATGACGGGTGCATAGCTTCATACGGATTCCGCCAGTTACGCATCCTCTCGTCCGCTTGAAATAGTGGGAAACCGCACAGATCAGACCGTCTTCAATCATCTAGGTCCAATGCCAATGTTCTTTCGCCCAGTTGAGACGTAGAGTCCTGTGTCGTGGTGTTAGCAATGGGACTCTGGCGGTTCCCATAACCTATTGCGGCTAATGATCGCCTGATGGTCTTAGTGAAGAAGTTTCTCTTACCTCCCTCGTTGAAGTGGGCGCTGATTTGTGCCACTGTCGCTCTCCGGTTGGCTGAAACAGTGCGAGACAGACGTCGATGGCCACGTTCATACACCACGTTTCTCCTCCCACAGCGCCTCTGTTAACGAAGAGATGTTATTCCCGAAATGGCGAATTCCCAATATTCGCTTGATACTGTGGAATGGGGATAGTGCAATTTCTGTAATACCTCCGCGATAGAGTGACACATGCGTCGGGCTCCCACTATCATCTCTCTTTCAAAGTCGGTTAACTCATGACGATTATCCATACTGACACCGAATTACCGTCTCTAATTGAATGCAGTGTACCTATATACCTTCCAAGCGGTGGGTTCGTCCACTAACGAGAGGGTTAACAGCGTCGCGTTGCCCAAGAACGCCATGAATTCTGCCATTTAAGTTCATGTTCTTTGATCAGTTTGTTGTACATAAAAGAGAAAGCATGAAACCCGTACTTGGAAATGACTAACTCAGTCATGGCGTAAAAGAAGGTCATAAAAATTTCTTCTCACTGAAAAGCTTCGAACTCAGTCCTTTTCGGCCAAGTGTGAGGGAGCGGTGATAAAGGCCATTGTGTTATTCGATGGGTATGGAAGATCTTCTGTCGTACCAAAACATATAAATGTACTCATCCGAGTGCTCTCCTATCTTCGTCATTTCGACTAACCACACGAATCTTTTCCAATCTTAGAACTCGCTTCTTTCATCTCTTGCTTAATTCCCTCGACCAATATACCGTATTTTCTGATCTGGTTATCCGTCAAGCTGGATTACTGTTTTCAGATTAGAAGACTTATTGCGGAAATTAGTTTGGAAAACATTGCTGTAATTCACTCTTTTATTTGGGGTAGTAGTAGTAGTAGTAGTAGCAGTGGCATTTTTATTTTATTTTATTAATAGCAAGATACACAACAGGTAACCATTAACAGTGTATCTGAGATCAGATCAATAAACATAATAACAATAATATGAAATCCAACAGGACGATAAACATTGATATAGATTCAAAAAATAAAAGCATATGTACAAAAGGGGATTGTATTAAGTTAAGTTACCGGTAAAACAAGTAATAATTAATCCGTTAGAGAATAGAAAAATAATATAACAAATAATAAGCTACAATAATTAGATGTGAGCTAGTCACTTTGCAGTTTAAGAGAAAAGTGGATGGAGTTCATCAGTGATTGGGAGTTGTCAAAGAAGTCAATGAGAGAGTCATTTGCTGATTTGCTGATTCTGTTCAGTGGACTGAACTTCATAAAGTCCGTGTTGGCAGAGTCAAGGCGAAACGGTGTAAGGTTCCTGACTTGTCTACAGGGAGCATTAAAGTTTATTTTACTCAGGATATCAGATGCTTCATAAATTCCAGTGATTACTTTGGCTAGAAGGGCGATGTCAGTAGTAACTCTTCTAGTGCACAGAGGCCTCAGATGAAAGTAATCACACAGCGATTCATAATACACTGAGTGATAGAATAGAGGATTGCGGTACGTAAGGTAACGGACAAAAGTTTTTTGGACTGCTTCAATTTTGTTAGTTAAAGTCTTTGTGTGAGGATTCCAGATGGGTGAACTGAATTCAAGGATTGGCAGAACAATAGTTTTATAAAGGATAACCGCATATCTGTAGTTTTTGAACTTGTATGTGTTCCGTTTGATGAATCCCAGTGTTTTGAATGCTTTGCTGGTGATTTTAAGGACATGGGCATCGAATTTAGCACTGCTGGAAAAGAGAATCCCCAAGTCGTTAACTTGGTCACACCTTTCGATGATCACAGAGTTAACAGTGTACTCCGTATTCATTAGTTGTGGAGATCTGCAAGATGAGTAAGAGATTACTTTGCACTTCGAGGGGTTAGCAGACAAGCCATTCAGAGATAGCCACAGAGAGAATTTATTGAGAGCACATTGAAGCTGTTGAGAATCGGTAATCTCCTTCACTGCTGAGTAGATCTTAAGATCATCTGCATAGAGAGCAAAATTTGATGCAAGAAAGCAAGTGTATGAGCTTATGCAGCATCAGCCAAAAAAAAAAAAAATCACACCATTCCCTCCAAATGCCTGTCCAGTTCCTCCTTAAATTTATTCAACCTATCAACTTCCACACCGACAGATGGAAGTTTGTTCCAGCAATTAACCACCCGCCGGCTAAAGGCAAATTTCCGCACATCTAATCTGCATCTGTCTTTTCTTAATTTGAATTTATGCCCCCTTAGGTTCGTAATCTGAACAAGTGGAAGGATCCCATCAGATTTCAGCGTGCTCAACCCATTCAAGGCCTTATACACCTCAATCAGATCACCGCGCAGGTGCCTTGTCTCCAGCCACTGCAATTTGCAGAACTTAAGCCTCTCTTCATTCCCCTCACCAATCTTGATCCCTTCATTCTCCTCACCAATCTTGATCCCTTCATTCCCCTCACCAATCTTGTTGCTCTTCTCTGTACACGCTCAAGTAAATCTACATCCTTCCTAAAATGAGGCCTCCACCAGACCTGTACGCAGTACTCAAGGCATGGCCTGACCATTGCCTTATACAGAGGGACAATCACCTCCTTCTCCCTGCTAGCAAAATTCCTATATATCATTGACAAAACCCCATGACCTGCCCTGGCATCCTGTCTGCATTGCTCAGAAAACTTCATATCTGATTGCACAATTACTCCCAGATCTTTTTCATTTTCTACCACCTTAAGTGTAGTACCACACAGTTGCTACGTTTCTCTGGGGTTACTTCTACCCATATGCAGTACTTTGCATTTGTCAAGGTTGAACTTCAGTTGCCACTTCTTAGCCCATCTGCCCAAATTATCTAGATCCTGTTGCAGTAGCACACTGCCATTACTGTCATTAACAACCCTGCTAACCTGTGTATCATCTGCAAACTTCGACATTAAGCCTGATATACCTTCATCAATATCATTGATAAATATACAAAACAACAGTGGACCTAACACCGCACCCTGTGGGACTTCACTAATAACATTAGTCCAAGAAGAGCAGCACCAATTGATTACCACCCTCTGTCTTCTCGCACTTAGCCATCCTTTTATGCATTGTAGCAACTTACCCTTAATACCATTCTGCTCCAATTTGTACAGTAGTCTTCCATGCGCAACAGTGTCAAAAGCTTTCCTGAAATCCAAATATATGATATCAAAATTATTTTTTGCATCCAGTTCCTTTGTAACCACATCATAATATCCTATCAAATTTGTCAGACAAGACTTTCCCTTAACAAACCCATTAAAAAAAACACACCTTTTTAATGGGTAAACTCTTTTACCCATTAAAAAGGGTAAAAGAGTTTAACCTTTTTATTAAATATCTGTTTCGAAGATTTGTAAATCAATAATCTACCTTAACATTCAGTCAACCAATAATCCAACACTCGAGGCTAAATTTTTTTTAAGGTTGTGTTTTGCACCAAAACAAATGTTATGCTACATATTTAAAGACTGTATATAAGCTAGTTGAAATGCCATGAAACTGTCTTCAGCGTAGCATTCATCGAGATTTCGAAAGTGCAGTGTCCTTGTATGCCTATGGTAATTTTGAATTCGATTATTATGTTACCCAATGTTCCGTGTGGATTTATTAACATTTATAATCAGATTAAGTAAACGCAGATACTCTCATTATATTATTTGCTTTAGGAATCATCCAGAGAATATCTTGGTGAAGTTTGGAGGTGGGGAAGATTCAGTCCTCGGCATTTATTACCTGCTAAATAGAAGATTGGTTAATTTGTGGATGTGACAGTGAGCTTAACTTATTCGTCGTTTGTTCAGTGCCTTCTGAAATTGCATCGAATGCATGGAAACTTTTCGAAGTTTTTTTTTTTTTTTTTTATATTAATATACTTATGGCCACATCAATTACAGTATGTTGCAACTTTTTTCTTTCAGATTTTACAGGATTCTTTTTTTTTGGGTCTTGCAACCCTTACATAGATTTTAACAGGTGCTGGACTGGGACCAGGATCTTTTCTCCAGTTCCACGCTTTTCTTCATGCGGTAGAGGAAGCCTGGAAAGCGTGTACAGAACTTCCTCACGCGTTGTCGTCCTTGACTTTAGTTGCTCAAGGCAGTAAATGAAGAGCTTTCCTTTGTTGTTTCTTGTTTGTGTGTGGTGTCTGGAGGAGTTGAAAAAGAAATGTTTTTCATTTTCCTGAGCAGATCGCCGTATTGATTCTGTGACTCTTTTACTTCAGGTTGAAAACGTATTCAATATGATTTGATGAGAATTTAAGTATGGGTTATTAAGTGGTTAACAGATTCTAATTTAGATCTGCGTGATTGGTAATGGGTAGTGGTGTTGCTAATCTGTACAGGAACGTGTCTAAGTCAATTCTTTTTAATTAAATAGAAATTTTATTTATATCAATTTTCAGATACAGAATACAATGATGTTGGAGATAAAATTACAACGTTCCATGCTTTTAAAATATAAAATATCTGGCGAATATTTAGAAAATTTAAACTATTAATGAGAAATGGATAAAAGAAACTGAAAAAAAGCAGACGATTCCCCAAACTGCCTTCCAACTTCTGGCTACCCCCAAGGAATTCGAGCGTTTGAAAATTTGCCTTTATAATTGGACTACATTTCTTAAAAAAAACATCAAAGAACATTCCACAAGAACACTCGCTAACTTTTTTCCCACCTCACAGCCATCTTCAAAACTGATGTCGAGTAGAATATTAAAACTTGGTCATAAACGGGTGGAAATTACATGTGATGCGCACTTCAAAGCTGAAGTGTTCCCTCCGTTGCGCCGGGCACAGTTAATGTTGTGATACCTTACTCTTCCACTTTTCACTGGATCTCAGTAACTATAGCAATTATTAAGCACAACGGCGTCCTTATAATCAGATGGACACGAGCTGATCTCTGTGCTCTCACAGGATCTTATGTTTTCAAACAGAAAAGCTACAACTACGCAGTAGTGAAATTGATTCCGATTTTTTTGCATTGTTCTATATTTGCAAACCTCATTTCCTTGCACCTGGATTATAGTAAATCCTTGACTTCCAGCTGGTCCCACAGTCCTAGAATGGCGTACATTGCCGCTCTGTTGACTTTATTCGAGCCATTGAACATGTAGTCGTGGAGTCGCTGACGCACAACTTTCATGGCTTTGGAGTTTTCCTGCGGATCTCCTTCGTCATCGGAGGAGTCCTGTCTGAGCCGCTGCACAGCAGTTTTCTGGGTAGACCCAAAAATCGTCAAATCATTGGATAAGTCATCTTCCATGTAGGCCTCGAAAAGGTCTCCAGGCAAACGGTCGAGCACTGCTTGAGTCGTTACTGGACCTGAGCCCCGACGCTGCCGTCCGCAGTGCCAGAAGCGCCAGGATCAACAACATCCATCGCTTCACCGTCCAATGTCTTCAAGCCTAGCTTCGCCCTTGGCTGAACAGACATAATCAGTTCCTTTGAGTAAATACAGACAATTTGCGACAGTACCTACTTTGAAAAGTATATATATTTGTATATGGGCTTATGGAAACAATGTTCGATTCCAAGAGAGTCCCGCACTACACTAGTCAATTTTGACCTACAATAGTCCGTCGATCAGGGCCTACTTTACCGACCAGGAATCCCCTGGTCGCCCACCCCGGACTGCGTGGAAGTGAGGCCAACCAGTCAGCAGTAGTCACTGCACAGATCAATAAGAAGTCTCTTATTGGAAAACACTAAGATCACTCTAATAAACGCTAGATCAAAGCAATAAGAACACTGTTTGGACAGTAAAAGAATGCCGAATGGTTGCGAAACATGTTTGGATTGGTTTGCGAGAGAGACTTGTTTAGAAGAGCTTTAGGTCAAACAAGATCAAAAGCCTGAGAAACGTCAAAAGTAAATGCTTAAGTTTGACTGTACTTTTCTATTGAATTTGTCTACAGATGGTAAAGTAAACCAATAACCACCACCATTGGATCGACACTGGCGGGATGCACACTGGTGATCATTAATCAGAAAAGTAGAAAGAAAAATATAAGTGTAATAGGAAAGTGTAAAATGGCAACACAGGACAGAAATTTTGCTTTATTATGGTTGGTTGCTTAACAGTAAGCGCAAGCGTTTGTTTTTACAGCTCTTATTTACTGTAAAATCATTACAAAAAAAATTAATATATTACAAATCATTACAATATTACAATATAACGATGCAGTTTTATTTTCCCTTAAAAACAAGTCAAGTTCACTGTTTATTCGAAGTACTTGTCCAAGTTCTGTCTTACCTGCATGTGCTAGTGAGACTGAGATGTTTCTTGTCATTTTTACGTTTTTACTAAAAATATGAACTTAAAAACCAGTTGTTGAATTTGAACTCAAAGTTTCTTCTAGTTAATATCAAGCAGAAGTGATTTATATCACTTGCATTTTTTTGCGCATAATAATGCTTCGACACATACACTGGTGGGCAAAACTTAAGGACCAGTCAGATTTTCATCTGTACTTCTCATGGGAGTTGCTTGGATATGGGAAAATCATACGAAAGGAACAAAAATGATGAAGGAAACAACGCCGACACAATAACGGCAACAAAACGGTACAGATGGACTTTATTCAAAAATGGCAACATAGCACTGGCTGCCATGGAACAGAGGGAAGAGGTGATCCTTAGTAGGAGATGTGGCCACCCTTAATGTCGATGCAGGCTTTGCACCGCCTGTCCATACTTAGAACATTGTTGTTGATAGGTTCGTGTGGTAACATCGTCCATTCCTCTGTCAGCGCCATCTTCAGCTGTTGAACATTTTCTGATGTGTGTGTGGACGTGCCGCTAGGCGTCTCCCCAGAGCGTCCCATATGTTTCGATGAGATTTAAATCGCGGGAACGGACAGGCCAATCCATATGAACCATCTCCTCTCTTTCCAAAAGCATATCAACAGTTGCAGTGCAATGGCCTTATCATCCATAAACACGAACTCGGGGCCAATGGCACCTTGGAACAGACGCACATGGGGAAGGATTACCTCAGTACAGTAGCGTGCACCGGTTACAGTACCACCTTCCAGTATCTGAAGTTGTGTACGTCCATCCAAGATAACGCCTCTGCAGGCGAAAACACCTCGACCACCATATAGATCCCTTTCAGTAATGTTTGTGGGGTGTTACCGTGTGCCAACCTCTCGCCAGATTAGCGGACGTCCAGAATCGTTGCTGAGACGGAATCTACTCTCATCGGTAAAGAGTACCTTACCCCATTGCGCTGGTGTCCAGTCCTTGTGTTCGACCCACATTGTAAACTGTGTCTCCGATGTGCAGGTGTTAAAGGGACACATCGTACTGGCCGTCTGGCAAACAGTCCACTTTTGTGGAGTCGCCTGGCCACAGTAAACCGCGATATCCTGTGCTCCTGTGCAGCTGGTCTTGAATGGATCCCGCTGTCTAGTGTCGGTTCCTCTCTGCCTATCGGAGTATATAGCGGTCATCATTGGGCTTTGTTTTTCGTGGGCGACCACCACTAGTCCTTCGAACAGCTGTTCCTGTCGTTCTGAAGGCCGACCACGCACGATGCTGCTATGGGCGATACCGAACTCTGCAGCCACACTCCTCGCACTTCGACCTTCCTCAAGCTTCCCAATTATTCGACCCCGGGTAAAGTCATCCAGATGTTGTCTACTGGCCTGGAGGACATCATGCTCCAAAAGGATAATCGAATCACTGCTGCAGTTAGAGGAGAAATTATCCGTGTGTGGTCGAAAATGGAGCATGTGCTATCAAATTTGAACGTGGAACACGAGAGAACCAAAGCGAACCCCACCTTGTCCTATTGAAAGCTACAAACAACTCATCGCTAGACTCGAGCGAATCAGTTAAAACTCTTGTGGTTCAGCAGCTTGCTCACGACTTAAAAACAACTAAAATAAAATCCATCAGGAAAACTAGAAACACTGGTGTCATAATTGAGACTGCAACAAAACAAGAGGCCCAGGCAATAATTTCTAATCCTAGAATTAGTTCCCTCGGTCTAACAGCAGAATACCCCAAGAAGAAAGGTCCATCAATTCTTATTTTTGACTTGGACCGGGAAATTACTCCAGACAGCATCGCTGACGAAATTTTACACAGGAACATTCGAGACTCGACCCAAGAAAAAAGAGACAAGGAGCACATAAAACCAAAATACTGCACCAAGTCAAAGTCTCCCAACCTTTGCAATTGGGTAGTGGATCTCTCTCCACAAGCGTGGAACCAGCTAAAACTTCAAGACAGGATCTTTATTGGTTGGAGCAGCCACCGCTTCAAGGAACATGTGGCTGTTCCTAAATGCTTTAGATGCTGTCGTTTTGGGCACACCACCCACACATGCACACAGACGGATCCTATCTGTGGGCATTGTTCCCAAAAAGGGCATCATTATAGCAGTTGCCCAAACAAATTATCTGCTCCGACGTGCGCAAACTGCAAAGCAGTAAAACTGGATGCATCCCATTCAATCAGGGACAACAAATGTCCTATTTACATCAAGGCAAAGCGAAACCAACAACTGAAGACCGACTATGGTAGTGAGGCCTAAGCCATTCAATAACAGTGTTATTAAATTTATACAACTTAATGCTCAGCGAGCACGTGCAGTAGCAGCGGAAATAAGAAAAAAGGCAGATGAAGAAAACATTGATATATTACTACTGCAAGAACCATACACCCACTCCAAGAAAGTTAGAGGCTATCCTCTCACATATAAAATAATTCAAGCAGATGAAGATACTCCCTGGGCTGCCATAGTCATCCGGAACCCGAACATAATGGTCACCAAAATCTCTTCTCTCTGCACAGGTTGGGCAGTGTGTGCCCATGTAATTGGCCCCTTAGGTGCCTTCTAGTTAAT